>NC_051209.1:17554721-17678435 GCF_015220075.1 Falco rusticolus | reverse complement strand
GCTAGGTAGCATATTTAGATATAACTTACAGTTGTAATGAAGAACATAAAGTACTTATTTAGTACTAAGAGCTAATCCAAAAGCAGAGTCAGATACTATCTTCAAAGGGATTGCAGCAAGGTCTACTATCAAATGACTGAGAGATGCAATTCTACATCATAAAATGTGTATAGATCCGGGGTCCTCAAACTTTTTAAACAGGGGCCGGTTCACTGTCCCTCGACACTGTTGGGGCCGGACTATAGTTTGGAAAAACATGAACAAATTCCTGTAGAGGGATTTTAAAGGACCAAGGACATAAAAAAAAAAAAAAAAGTGGAATTGTAGGACTAAACATGTTTCGAGTGTGGCTGGAACGGTCTGATGAATTTTTACCCATTGGCCAAAGTATTTTTGACATCTTGCCTAGGACAAACATATGGGTGACATGGGCAAATATCACGGGAGTAACAGACTTTTGTTTAAGTTGCAGCAAGCAGACAACCCCTTTAGAACTTGTTTAATTGGTATTCCCCTGCAAGAGAATGAAACAAATTTTGATGGTTTTTGGAATGTTAAAGCAGTGGATCTGACTTCCAATCAGAATGGTACATGTATGAGTCCAAATGGGCATATGTTTGGCCTTCTATGGTAATGCAGCGTGGCAGAAGACGGTTATTGAGATTTAAATCAGCCACATCATTTACCTTTGCAGGAGTTAGACCTATTGGCTAGCGTTGTACCTGTTGAATATGTTAATGTTACTGCAACTGATATGGCAGACTGTACCGACATGTCATCACCACTTCAACCCGTGAATGGCACTGGAGTAATTTGGTTTGGTGACCCGTGGCAGTTATGGCTAACATCAAGGTGAACAGGGTTTTATACAGGGTTTCAAAATCTAACCGGTTCACCTATTTGGGGTGAACTGAAACTGGGGGTTTCCATATAGATGTATCAGGGGTTATCAGTTGCCACCGGAGTCTCGATATGTGGACAGAGCGTGGCCAGGGATTCCTTTGTATCCTGTTGGTGTTATTTAGGGCATTTGACTTTTCTCCACATATGAAAGACTTATTAAAATGACTCACAATCTCATAGATCACGAGGGCACTGTGCACCTTTGATGAAACATGTAATGACCAGTCGATCTATATTCAGTAACAGCAAATGTCCTAGCCTCCATATTTATGCCGGGGCAATGGCAGCATTAAATGCTAAGAATATACAAGGTTAGTGTGCTGGGGAGAGAAACAATTTAATCTTACATCACAGATTTTAAGTTCGTTATTGCTTGATGTAGATAGTGTTAGGCATGATACGTTACAAAATAGAGCTGCAATAGATTTTTTGTTATTAGCACATGGACACGGTTGTGAGGATTTTGAAGGGATGTGTTGTATGAACCTTTCCGATCATTCCATATCGATGCACAAGAAGTTGTCACAACTGCAGGGAAACATGAAGCATATTCTTGCTGATGATAATCCCTTTGATGAATGGTTGAGAGGATGGGATACAGGTTGGTTAAAGACGTTATTGATGGAAGGAATACGCTTTGTTATAATCATTGTTGTAATGTTTTAGTTTTTAGCTGTTTTTTCTTTTTGAAGAAAGGTTAACATCTATTGTGAAACAGACATGGGTTGTCCAAAAGGGGGATATGTAGAGGGATTTTTAAAGGACCGAGGACATATGTTACCATTGTCCGTGTTGGACAACCCAGGCCTGTTAGTTGAAGCTGCAGAGCAACTTTAAATTGTCCTGGGAACAAGCAGGGTGAGAAAGAAAACAAGCTATGCACAAACAAGAAGCCAGGTGCAGAGCAAGTCCTGGGAACCACGGAATCAGCACACTCTCATTGGCACACTCTGATCAGGCGCCTGCAGCATGCTCACCAATCAGCGACACGGACCCCCACGTGGCCCAGAGACTTTTATCCAATCACCTGTGTGTAAAGTTGGGTGAGCGGTCTGTTTAAGTTATAAATATGACCTGTTTGCTTAATAAAGGGAGCATGGCATGTAGCCATATTGGTGTGATTGTCGTGACTTGGCCGACTCTCCACGGGGAACCCTCTTCGAATTCCTATGCACACTGCACATATTTTATTTGTAGTAGCACACAAAAACAGGAAAAAGAATACAATACTTAAAATGAAGAACAATTGTAGTCAACAAAACCAAATAATATTTCAATGTGAACTATGAGCCTGCTTTTGGCTAATGAGATGGTCAGTGTTAGGTTTCATATTTGTCACTGCTAGTCGTAGCAAGTTGTGCAAGTGTTCATCAGTTAGTCTGGATCTGATTGGAGATTTCAGATGTTTCATTTGGGAAAAAGTCTGCTCACAGACATAGGTGTTGCCAAAGATGGTTGCAATTTTGAGTGCATGGTTCCTGAGATTATGATATGTCTTTGAGGGGAGAGATGCATAGAAATTAGTAAGGCTGCTTGATTTGAATGCATCTTTCAGTGAGTCACAAATCTGTAGTTCGGCCAATTCCATTTGGTAAATCGGATCAAAAGTTTCAATGTCGACAGAAAATGGGTTCCGGAAAAGCTGTATGTCCTGTTCATGGAGACAAAGCTCTTTAAATTTAATTTGAAACTCCATTTGCAACATTTCTAGTACATCCATACATGTTTTGTTTGGGAATGCAACTGCTGGTTTTTCTGCAGACAGGTTTTGAGTTGTGGGGAGATGGCAGAAGTTTTCCTCCTTTACTTGGTTAATGAGCAGGTCTAATTTGACTTGAAATGCTTTCACATGTGAATACATATCACAGATGAGCTTCCCCTTTCCTTGAAGTTGGACAATGAAATTGTTGAGTAGCTCTGTTACATCTGTCAGAAACGCAAGGTGCCATTTCCATTCTGCATCTTTGAGCTCTGGTACTTCTTTGTTTTAGAAAGCACAAAATCATAAACCTGTGGAAGTAAGTCATAAAATCGTTTCAAAACTCTTCCTTGACTCAGCCAACGGACTTCTGTGTGGTACAGAATATCTTCATAGGCAACATTTAGCTCAGACAGAAATTCCTGACACTGTCTGTGGTTTAGTGCATGAGCTCTAATGAAGTTAACACAAGAAACCACAATTTTCATGACAGAGTCCAGCTTCAGTGATTTACAACACAGTGCTTGTTGGTGGATGATGCAGTCTATGGCTATTGGATGTGAATGGTTGCGTTTGTCCATCTCTTTGTTAATGCGTGCAACCACTCCTTTCATGGACCCCACCATGCTAGGAGCACCATCAGTTGTCACACTGAATAGTTTACCCCAGTCCAGCTCCAAATCATTCATAGTTTGGCAAACTTTCTCATAGATATCCTCTCCTGTAGTTGTTCCTTTGATGCTTTTCAGTGCAGCAAGCTCCTCTGTGACTTCGAAAGAATCATTTGTCCCACGAATGAAAATTAGAAGTTGTGCAGAATCACGAACATCATTGCTTTTGTCGAGTGCCAATGAGAAATAGCAAAGTTTTTTTGAGGAGTTCTGCAACTGCAGATTTAAATTTTCCCCCATTTCTTCAATCCTTCGTGTAATTGTAGGTCCTGAAAGACTCACTGTACTAAATAAATCCGCCTTCCCTGGACACATCTCTTTGGCAACAGAAAGAAGGCATTCTTTAACAAATTCTCCCTCTGAATGCTCTGCCAGTGCACGCTATGAGCTTGGCAACTTGATAGCTTGCTCGAAGTGATGATATTGAGCTGCTTTTGCTTCACAAAAGTATTTTGCTGAGTTGTCAATCCATGTTTCAGTCTTAATATTTTATCTTTTCTCACTTGTCCGACCAAAGAATCACATTTATCTTTATGTTGAGTTTTGTAGTGTCGACGCAAATTGTATTCCTTGAACACAGACACTGAATTCTGGCATATCAGACAAACAGCTCTTTCTTTGTACTCCGTGAAAAAATAATCAGAAGTCCACTTTTCTTGGAATACTCCTCACTCGGAGTCAATTTTTTTTTTTTTTTTTTTTTTTTTGAGATGATGGTGCGCGCGCTTCCCCCTGGTGCTGGCTTGCTTGTCCTGCCCGGGAGCTGGAGGGAGGGAGAGAGAGACGGGGGAGCCGCCCCCCTCAGCCCGGCCGCGCAGTCCGGACAGGGTGGCCAGAAGGGACTGAAGGGACTTTGCCGCGCTGGGGCTCTGGCGATTCGTCCGAGTTGGCTGGACCTCGCAGTGCAGAGGCTGCCGACTGAGCTTGCCCGGCAGAGGAGATGCCCGCGCCTCTCGCCCGCCGCGCACCGCAGAGGAGGAGGAAGAGGAGGACGGGGCGGCGGCGGCGCTGTTTGTAGCCGAGAGGCGCCCCCTGGGGGGGCAGGTCGAGGACGAGGCGCTGGTTCCAGTCCAGTCCCGGCGGGTGCGTGGGGGCTGCAGAGGCCGGCGCGGATGAAGTGGCAGGCAGTCATCTGCGGCTGCTTGATTTCCCCCCCCAACTCCCGGCGGGGGGGGTCTGTAAATACCGGGGGCCGGATTAAGGACCCTGGGGGGCCGTATCCGGCCCAGGGGCCGTAGTTTGAGGACCCCTGGTATAGATCATCCATTCATGCAAAACAGCTTTAGAGAGGAACAGCTCAGGAAAGAGAAAATAGCCTTATAACCAACATCTCAGCTGCTTGAGATCTCTGTAGCTTTAAAGTAATGCTGATTTACTGCAGCTGGAAGTCTCTAAGACAAATGCAGTGAGTGGGAACCAGGTCTGATCTTGCAAAGAGCTCCTGCCCCCAGGTGGAACCACTTCTGCCTGGAGAGCTGTCAGGGACAGAGCAGAGCTTTGCAAAGGAGCCTGGCAAGGTCCACCTTCATTTCTGAGCAGAACAGGTGTATTCCCTCTCTTAACTATGTGCACAAAATCTCTTTTGTCCTAACCCTGTACTACTGCCCCTTCTAGGTAATCTTGGTAGGGAGAAGAGCAATTTTCAGGAAGTAACTTGGTGGGTTTTAGGGGACACAGTAGAAAGTGTTTGGGTAGCAAAGACAGCAATTGCCTGGCTGACACCTTCCCAGAAGTGAGATGAGTTTACCAGAAGATTTAAAAAAGAAAATAAAAAGTTTGCTCTAGATGTTGGGTACATCTAGCTTGGCTATCTGATGGGAGAGGCATATGCAGGTGTTTAATGTTAAGGAGCATGTTAAATACCTGTTGACAGCATGTGGACAATGTCTTCTAAACCTGGTGTTTATTTTGTGATTGCATAAAACTGATAATTCTCTGTTCTTGGGTGGCTGTAGTGGCAGTGGAGGGCACCAGTGCTGTCTGGGCACAGAGGAAGGCAGCTCTTTTGTCACTCACCTTTCAGTAGTGTTGCAGAATCTCCTGCTTTTCACTGTTGACATTGTGGGTTTGTTGTTTTGTTTTCCAAGTGGCCTGCTTTGTGGATTTGAGCTGTGGGTGTACAGCTAAACAGAGGAGTAGATCATGGAAGCAGCTCCATGTGGCTCAGATGCATTCTGGAACTTGCACAGGCAAAAAAGGAGCAGGTGTGACGTGTCATTATAAGTGTTTGGGGTCTCTTGCATGAGCAGCCCAGCCTGTGTGTCTGTCTCAAATCTTAAGTCAACCTTCTAGCTGTGATGCTTTCCAGCGATGTTTGCAGGAAGGGGATAAACTAACCTTAGTGACTCTAGCATCCCTTCGAAGATAAAAGTCCTTCTAGGCTGGTTCAGCAGAAGGACCTTAATGTGAGCAATTTAGATTTACTGTAAAACTCTGTATGTTTTAAGATGATGGGTGTTTTTTTAGTTTTGGGTTTTTCTTTTCTGATTCCTTCTCAGGATTTATTGTCTTTCTTTTTTCTTTAAGTGTAAGGCAGATTCAAATCAATGTTTCAGAAAACAGAACCTTGAATCTCTGTCCTTGATCTCAGCCTGTATTTCTCTGCAAAGAAGCAATGGGGTTTTTTCTGTCAACTGTTAAGGAAACTGCAAACTTTGTGTTTCCATGACCTGGCCTGGTTTTTAGTACCAAGGAGATTTTAACAGAAAATCTCAGAAAGCCCAGTGTCCTACATGTTTCTGGTGAACATTTGTCTTATGTATGTGTGGGGAGAGAGAGTGGTTTTGACTGGGGATCTTGAGAACAGAGGAGGTCAAGCAGCTGACCTGGGTGTGCTAAGCTTAGCTAGGGGATGCTGGTGCTGGAGATGGTTCTCTGGACTGATACAGGTGAGTGAGTACCCCACCAAGTACATGGCAGTGATTTGATGTGACAGTTACAGCTGTTCCCAAAAGAAACAGTGTGTGTAGAGGAATGAAGGCAGTGGGTTGATTAGCATTGATAACATGCAGCTGTGGCCTTGCCTCAGCGGCAGTGGGTTGATTGACATGGATGATGTGCAGGTGTAGCTCATTCCTGCTAAGTGGTTAAATAGCCCTGAGGATTGTGGGAAAGGGAGGGTAGGGTGGAGGAGCAGTGGTGTAGTCTGGCTGTAGGAGATACAGTACAGGCAGTAGAATCTGACCAACAGTAAAACCTTGTTACAGCCTACTCGTTTGTTTGTGCCACAACAAGTGTGTACCAAAAAGAATCAAGATGGTGCTTTGGCTGCTGCGTTAGCAGGGGTTAAGGAGGTTTTGCTGCTTCTTGTATCTTAATTTCAGACCAGAGAGAGTTTGAGAATGATGCTCTGGTAAGAGTGTTTATGTGACTCAAAGGAGAGGCCTCAGGTTGGGGCCCTGTTCCAAAATATGGATTTGTTAGAGAAGGTATATTTATACTGATGGTATAGGTGCTTTTGGTCTTGAGTAGAAACTGAGCAGGACATTTGAGGTTGGGACACAAGCACCACAAATTATGGTCTAGACATTTTTCTTTATTTATTTGTGACTGTAGCTCTAGCTTTTTCCTATATCTCTAGTCCTTTTATGTAATAGGGGACAGAAGCAGGCTTTTACTTTCTAGAGGCAAGATAAGAATATAGGTTGTGAGGTGCTCTTGCATGATGATGATGAAAAGTGTGCAAGTATACAAAATGCTTGCTGACCTCACTGATGGCGCAGCATATGCTGCAGCATAAGGAACACTGGGCTGGTGGTCAAAAAAATTAAGTTCATTTTTTTCCTTAGCTGCCAAGTTGCTGTGTGGCCTCGAGTGTATAACTCTCTCTCTTCTGTTTCTTTTGGCTTGCATTTTTGTTAAAGCATGAACAGCACCTTGCACTGTGGGGCACTGATTGCAGCTGACCTTTCCAAACACAAGCATATTGCATAAGGCAAACTTATGAATTATTTCTGTTGGTTGTCTGATAGAAAATAGATTTATTCTTATTCTTGTAGTAGAATGTCATTACTCTTTTAAGGAAATGGACTTTCTCCCAGCTGTGCAAAGCTGCTGGCTGAACTAAAGAGCTTTGAACTCTCCATGAATTTGCTAATGCATGAATTGTCACTGACTGGCAAGTAGAATTTTCCTTCGTGTTTGTTTGTGGGTGAAATTCATTCCTCTCTGTTTAGGCTTATGCAGCTGTTTAAGTTGAGGCTGACATAGAGGGCTTAAGGATTGCATAGGTGTGCAATTGCTCTCTACAGAGGAGTTCAAGCTTTTCATCTCCTATCTGCTCTTAGCTTTACTTTGAGGGGGGTATGTGCTGGAAGTCTCTTCAAATCAACTGGAGTTTAGAGCTAGAGTCAGAGTTGGTGTGAAGAGTTAAACAACACTGATTTCAGTGGAGCATCATCTATTTCCAGTAGTGTCCTGCATCAGACACCAGGAATTTAGTTCAATGACTCTTGGTTTTGCACGGGTTGACTGGAAGTCACATACTGTTTCCTGCCTGCTGTAAGGCCAGAAAAACCAAAAGACCCGCTTCCCTTTGCATGTTGGCTTCTCTTCTAATGCTAGACAGAGGCACTCAGACCTAGACCTCACTGTTCATATCCTAAACCCAAAGACTAGATTGTCTGTGCTAGTGGAAAACTAAGAAAGATTTCTGGATTGCTCACAGGAAATTCAGGGTGCTGTGTATTCTTGCGGACTACCAGAAACTGTTCTGTGGAGATGGATCAAGACAGCTTGAGCGGGGTAACCTGCCTGCCTGCTGGTGTTACTCATTTGCCTTCTCTCCATGGAAAAAGGGTGTATTTTTAGCTTAGTTTTCAGAAGACGATGCCGGTGTCACTGTCTCTTACTCTCCATTTCTCCACTCCAATGATTCCTGAACCTATTATCCAACCTCAGATAACTTGACTAGGTAAAAAATCTGACTGAAATGGAACAAATTTTATGAAAATGGATGTCTAGGTAGAGAAGAGACATTTGAATAAAAGATGCCCTGAAGAAGAGACCACAGAGATGGCTCCACCATATTAACTGAAAGAACCCATGTTCTATTAGTCAAAAAATCTCTCAGGTTTTCCGTTTCCCAGCTCATTTATCTGTCTCAGATGGCAGCTGCTGAAGGAGTGCTCTGTGAGGCATTTCATACCAAGAACACTGAGAAATAAGAAAGGAGCCAGTTTGGTGCTCTTGGGTGACTCCAGTGACAAGTCAGTGCAGCCAGGCCTTTCTGCTGTGCCCTTGGTTGTCCACACAGCATACTTAAGGGCCAGCTTAAACCCCCTTGTAGGTCAGACCAGGCATGGGTAGGGATTGTCTACATTATGGTCTGCTATGTGCTCTTACTGATTCAACTAATTCTGTTTCAAGTACCTCCTAACACAGCAAGAGTTGCGGTCTTACTCTTAACTTCGGCATTTCTGGAGATGGCTGGGCTGGTAGCCAGGTGAGGTTGTGTGTGAGCTTGGAGGGATGAGCACAGATTTTGTCTACAGAAATAAAAAAACACCCTATAGCCTGCATTTTCTGCCTGAGTGCATGAATGTTTCACTATTACTCCCTGCCTAGCACAAGCCCTGCTTTTATTTCCTCTGATCTCTCATGACTATTGTTTTAAATTCTTCCTCTGACTCCAAATTACCACATGAAGCTCCAGTGTCCATGGCAGGGCGGTTTGCCCTGATGGACTATCTGAAAAAGCAAAGGCAGCAGCTGGAGCACTGTGCCTCTGCTCTGAAGTTCATAAAGTCATTTTCTCTAACTTGGTCCAAGTTCATGAAGTTCCATAGGTGCCTGATGATTCAACACCTCACATACCCTGCTAGGAAACAAATACTGAATTCGTTGTTAAAATGTACAGGAGCTGGAATGTGCCTTCATCAGGGACACATCTGCATGAAAACACACAAAAGATGACTTGCAGCAATTATGCCAGTGGGCACCTTTTAAGTTGATTGCTTATGGAAATGTGTTTTTTCAAGCACCTATGCTGTCTGCCTACCTAGGGGTGGCTCTGTCTGTCAGTCTGTCCTTCCTGTGTAACTCTGAAACTCACTGGGCAAACAATTCAGCACAATATGATAGAGAAGAGATGTCTTTGAGACTATTATTAACTTCATTAACGGGATGACCGATAGGTGAAATCACTGAAAAGGCAACTAAGCTCACCCCTTAGTAGACATTAGAGAAGCTGCATGGAGAACAAGACATCAAAAGTGAAGCATCACCAGTTTTCTCTGCTCTCCAAACAACTTTTTAGTTCTGCTGGACCCAAGTAAGACAGGGGAAGGAAGAATTTAATTCCCCCGCCCTGGCAAGGGAGTATGCTTAGCCCCTGACATCATTACAGGCTAATCCCTCCAGGATGGAGAGCATAATTCAGTCTTGGTGGCGTCATGTCCAGAGGGCCAGTGGGAGAAATCCTCCTTGCCTAGTTAGGCTTAAAGGGAAACTTAACATGAGGAGGATGACTAAAGTGCATTTAGAGCCAGTGATTTATGTAAAACTATAACCTTTATAACATAGGATTAAGTGCCAATGTGCTTACATTTGGATGGGGAACGCTTGTTATTTGCCCTGCAAGAGTTATGGCCAGTAGGTCTCTGCAAACGGAGACTGAGGAAGAGACAGAGAGTCTCAGTTGCTTTTTCTTTTTCCCTTTGCTCCTGCCCGCCTCCTTCTTTCATTAAAGCTACACATCATATGAAGTGGCACAAGCCTCAGAGAGTCTCTGACAAAACCGTTACATGGAGCCTCAGGACAGACCTTGCTGCAGTTCATGTTCTCCCCCTCTGCCCTTCCTCTCCCTGCCTTTTGCTTTCTGAGTGTACATCCAATAAGTCAGATGAAACTTAATCATGTTTGCTTTGTCTCTAATTCTCTCTTCTCTATTCTCCTTTTCTCTTGCTGCTCTGCTTCCTTGTCCCTCCTCTGCCCTCCAGCTTCAAGCTATGGTTTATGTTGCTCTAGAACAGTGGCACTTTTTGGGTTTACCTTTATTCTTTCCTGTGTCTGGCCTTCTCCCTTAGTTGTGGGTCAATAAGTGCAAACAGTGGGCAAGAGAACATCAGTGGAATAAAAATGAATTGATACAGCTCAGCCCCTGTTTTATGTCTCTTAAATTTTTGAATGGGCTGATTTTACAGCAGAGGTGTGCTTGGAGCAGAGGGAGCAATTCTGCTTTTTTGCTCTGAGGCCCGCAGGTATTGGGCGCTCCTGCCCAGAGACACAGATGCTGTCTTGAAAATGAACCCCTTGCCCAGGAGGTGTCAAGTGAAATGATGCTCTGATCTGTGATGATTAGTAGCGAGCCAATATCACAAGGCTCCATTTGCCACCACCTCTGTGTTCATATAGCACTGTCCCAGGTACTTTAGGATCTGCTTTGGGGATTATTTTAGGTTCTGGGTATCTGTAAAAATTTAAACAAAAGATCTGCTCCTGCAGCATGAGCTCTGCTCTCTAAGATGAGGCATCATTGCCTTGCAGTTTTTATTGTTTCTTGGGCTTTCTGATTTTTTGTTGTTGCTGTTGTTTTTTCGCAAAAATAGAATTTAATTAGCAGACAAGGTGTGCTATAATCAGTGAGCTGGGGACTCAGGCTTGTATCTTTCTTTCTGTGCAAAAACTTTGTCCTTTTTAACACCTTCCTCTGTGGAAAATGGGAAACATCACCCACCTGAAATGATGAAAGTGGGGAACTCAAACCACTTAAAAATAAGCACTGTCCAATGAAACCTGCCTCTAGTAATTTCTTGGTTTTAGGAAAATGTTTCCCTTCTCATGCTGGTGGGAGAGCAGAATTTTTGGTAGACTTTGTTTTTCACATCCTCTGTTGCTATCTCAGAAGAAAATTGTAAATATAAATCAGTTGGAGGCTCTGATCCAGCTATTCTCTTTTTGAGTGCAGATTGCTATGTTTTCTTCCCTATGAAATGGGAATTAGACTCATGGAAATGCAAGACCTGTAAAGCTAGATTCTTATCATGCTCCAGTTTTCTGCTGGTATTATTGCAATGACTTCTGTGTTCTTTGCTCCTGGTATATATTGTGATTTATGAAGATAAGGGTTGGTGCAGTAAGGTTCCTCAGTACTAGCAAGAATAATTAATTTCTAGTCTGAGCCCTAACATGACACGTGCCAGTTATTGATGAACAGTGAAAGGGGCAGAGGCTTCACCCAGTTTGAATTCTTGTTCCTCAAAACCTTTTCAATATACTCTTAACTTTAGCCAGGAGCTGTAACGTTGCATTTCTGCAATAAATCCTTTCTCAGGTTTTTTATCTTGACTCCATATGATCTCTCTCCCTAATGGTTACCTGCAGCCGTCAGGATTAGGAACATTAATCTGCTCTCGAGACAAAACATGAAGACATTTTCAGGACTTGGTTTTCTCAGATTTCCTCCTGCTCTTGGCTAAGCTGGCCATGCTCTAACAACAACTTTTCTTCCAGTGACTCTACTTTAGCACTGGAGCTCAAAGCACTGCATTGAGCCGAGAGCCAAGAGAGCATTGAGGCAACTGAACCCCCTCCTCCCTCCTCCCAACACCCAAGACATCCCAAATCAGTTTGATTACAGTTTTGCTTGAGAGTTGCTGGGTCCCTTTGAGCCTAAATGGTTGTCATGTTTTACAGATGGATTATTCCAAATCTGTAGGGAGGGGAAAAAAATTAATGAGGAGGATGAAGTAGGAAACCACTGTTGCAACAGTCGCACCAGCTTCAGCTACCTGATGGCTGCTGTTGTGTAATGCAATCCCCCTATATGGTGCATTACTGACTTCCAATATGTGGTATTATTTACATTAGCATTAGGACACCATCAAGCCTTTACTTATCCACATGGTTAAAATTTTTATCTGTGTATGAACCCTAGAGATGATATATCTAATTGTCAACAGTGACCTGATGATAATAGCAGTACAATTTAGTTACAATATCATTAATCATCCAAATGTATCATAAACAGAATGGACCATTTGCTAAGGTCTTGCTGGGGGTGGGAGGATGGTCCCTCACTCATAACAGCTGTATATGCCAGAGGCTTCCCTAAGGAAAGGGGCTGGCAGGATGGGGGGGGGGGGGGGGGGGCGAGGGAGATCTTCCACTGAAATCAGAATCACCTTCAAGGGTGGTACATGCCTCTATTTATTAGAATTATGCTACATATGCTAATGGAAGACTGTACACTATTTCTGAGCATTAACATCTGCTCAAAGCAACAGACTTTCACTTACAGAAACTGATTTAAACTTAGTGAAGCAGATAAACACAGAAATCTAAGCAGGTGGCTGTGACTGAAGGAAGAATTCTCAATTCCTGCACTCAACTGATGAACTTCACTAAAACCATAATTAATATTCAGATAACTATATTCCGACACATAAAATAAACAAGATCATTTAAAGGATGCAAATGTCTACCTGGGATGAGGGGAGGCAGGGGCTCGGGTTTGGAATACAGAGTGGTTTGAATAGAAATCCAAAGCACTCCTGAATTTCGTACTGCTGCCTTTGATGTTGGCCTGGGCCAGAAAACACAAATAGCAAAGGATGTTATTGCATTGTTCACAGGCACAAAGTGGGAATTCAACTTTTAAACAAGCAGTTTGTGGAAGGTAATGATAGAAATTAATTTTTCCTTGTAAGATCTTAGCTGTTGTAAAGATCTTGTTACAACAGTGCTGGTAAATTTGGTCACTACTTTTAATACCCCAACCTTTCATTTGAGAAATGTTGTACATGCATGATTAAAAATATGAACAAAAATAATTTTCTGTTCTCTTCAGTTGCACTTGCTCAAGTTTTGTTTTGAGCACTGATAGCTGGTTCCAACTGAAAGACTCATCAGTGTTTCATCTACAGGATAATGTTGCAAAAGCAAAAATCCTCCTCGTTTCTCTCAAACTCCAGACTCATCTGAAAGGTTGGATGGAGTAGCCTAGCTGAACCTGAACCTTAGACTGAATAGTTAAACAAGAGTGAATTTTACATGGATTCACCTTTTATTGCAGGCATTTTATCTGGTTCCAGATGTACCATTTCTCCAAAGAATCATTCAATAGTTGTTTTTCTTATACTAGGGATATATTTCTTTACCGCCAGTCCTATTCAAACTTTGTATGCTCCAGCTAGGTCTCTGGACTGGTGTTTCCTCTCGGGTGCTTCCAAAAGACTCTGCTCAAGGCTTTATTGTGCCCTCTGAATTATTTTTCTCCTCTCTATTGACCAGATGCACGGACTTAGGTAGAATATGTACTGCACACACGTTACTAAGTTTTCAAGGATTGTGGATCAGATCCATGCAATGATGAAATTGTTCATTATAGTTCATTACATGAAGAAATGAACAGCATCAGGCTTTCAAAGTCCCTTGGGCTGAAGATGATGAGAAGCCTGGAGAATGTTTGAGGGAGGTATTGTATACACTTGTCCTGTTCTTATGGTTCTCTGGGCATGTGTTTATGGCCACTGCTGGATGCAAAATGGCTTTGTGTGTTCCATACCTCTGAATCAGTATGGCTGTACTTCTCTTCTTAAGAAAGCAGCATCCTTCATTCCTTTTTCTTTCTTTTTCCTTTTGCATCTTTAATGTTGAAAAGCTTTTCTAAGCAATCTTCAAAGATGTAAGCTTTGTTTATAAGGCTGGTACCTGTGTTTCTGGACTCCAGGAGAAGAGTGGGAAAGAATAGCAAGCAAAGCAAAATTTAAAGGATTATTGTGAGACCTGACCCTCAAAATAATTAAATGTACCATGTGCATAATCAAAGAACCAATTTGCTATTCTTTTTTCGGTATTGCTATCTCTTCCAGTTTCTACAAGCCTGGTGTACTTTTCTGTGCTTCCTCACAACCAGCTCCAGAATGTGTGAGAATATATGAGAATCTCAACTTTTTTTTTTTTTAGGTACATTTTCCAGCCTGTGTGTTAACCGAAAAAATCTGAATCTTAAAGATTGAAATATTGCAAAACAACAATTAGAAATCTCAAACTGTATGGGTTTGAGCTAAAATTTTGGAGGGTCTATTCCATTTTTCTAAATGCATTGGAGCTGGCAGTAAAGCTCTATTAACCTTTAAACTCCAATTTCTTGTTTTCTTTGAAATCAAAATTAGCAGCTTCATGGTCTTCCACACTCTAATTCCAACTCCCTCTTCTGTGTACGCTGGGAATCACAGGGTATAACTATGCTACCATGATCTTTTGGAAGCAGTCCTAGGATACTGGATACTTAAATTACCTATTTTACTGTGAAGATTTGAGGTTTACTACGGCTGATCTATCCTTCTGCATTTTCATTCCCCAGGTACAGGTTCCCCTATTGTACCTTTATGGATTCTGGATATTGGAGTCTGCTAGTGAAACAGAATAAGGTCTTAAAATAAAAAAATTTAGTCAGGATGCACTCTCCAAACTATCAAGCTGCAACAAGGTCTTTTACCATCTCATCAGCATACTGTTCATACAGTCCCTGGTGTTAATATAATAGGACAAGAGACAAAACAAGTCAAGCTAATAATAACACTTATGAAGAACTGGTCACTTACATTTAGTCATATGGAAGATATAGACAATAATATTTGGCAAAAAAAAGGAAGGACCAGTTTCTTGCCTGTGGGATAGTGTTAAAAAAGATAAAAGAATCAAAGCCCAGTGTGAGCTTTAACTATTGTTAGATCAATCAGTTTCAATTATGTGTTTATGGACTAGAAAAGGCAGAGTTGCTTCTGAAATGTTTATCATTAAGCTTGAAGAAAGTCCTACTACTAAACCACCTATTAAAACAACTGTCAAACCATTTCTTGGGACAACTGACACACCTGCAACTCCTTACACAAGATGTGAAAGTATCCATATAATAACCTTCATTGGACCTTATGTATTAGACAGTCAAATGACCAAAAGCTACTATTGGATTCTACATATTCATTAAAAAGAGTTCAGATAAATATCCAAACAAATATATCACGTACAACAGGATTGCCAACCCTACATAGAACAAAGTCTTAAAGGATGGAACGCATGGCTGGCAACTAGGTCCCATCACACTAGAACTCGAAGAGATATACTGGGATGGATTACCACAGGATTGGGTGTGTAAAATACCATAGACCAAGAAGTACTAATCAGCAAACTCAGTGCTGTCACTTCTGACCTGGGAAAACTTAAAGTTCCCTTGAGATCATCTATGCTCACATTAGCAGAAACTCAATCATTGGCAATCAGATTATTAACAGTAGTAGCTAATCACACAGGCGAAGATCTCACCAAAATTATCGACTATACTGGGGGCATTAGCAAAAAGGTTGCACTTGCCATGCAATGTATCCAAACTCAGCAGTGGGTACAATCCGTAGCCGCAGGAATATTGAGGGAAGGAACATCAGGAATACTATCTCAAGAAATAAGGGAAATAATAGCCAAAACCAGCCTCAACACTCTGTTTGAAAAAGATCACCAGGCTTGGTGGCAACTAGTAAACTTCACCTACAACCCACAACATGAACAAATGGAAGCATATGTGCTCACAATTAGTGCAGCAAAAGAACAGACAATCTTTCCTGTATTGACATTAGGAGCCGTACACCAGAAAGTCATTGTCAGACCCATGGACCATAATGTCTGGGCAAGTTATGATCAGACCAAAGGCAAATGGCAGTCGATTAGCATTGAGGCATGTATCCCCAGAGAACAACTGGGATACATCTGTGAAAATGCAGTAATAGAGAATGAAGATCTATGCCTAGATATTAAAAAGGGTACGTGTACTTCTGAAATGTTTCCACAGATTGAAGCCTAATCACAAGTGTTTTACGTAGGAAATGGATGTGCATGTGTTAGAACTTCTTGTGTTAACATTACTATTGTTAATTGCCATGAAAAAGCCAATGGTACTAATTTTTGTGTATGTAATTTTACTAGAATTGTAGGCTGTGACTTTGATTATGTTGTTCCTGTAACTACTAGACAGTTAATTGGAACTGATTATACCCTGTATCACGATGTACCTAAATTACAGATAGGCATGAACATTAGTCTCTTTAAAGCAATGCTCAGACACCCCGACATAGAAAAACTGGTCCAAGAAGTAAACAGAACGGCCCAACGCATGCTTTGGCAGGTAAAACATGTCTCTGAATATATAAAATCTATCTTAGCTGATGCAGAACAAGTAGGAGAACATTATTGGTGATACATTTTCACAGGACATTCCCCTAAAGCAACACAAGTATTCCACTATTTAATACATCCCATACCAATCACGTTGGGAGGAATGATCCTATTATCCCTCTTGAACGTCTGTCTGTGGTATAATCTAAATGCCATAGTTAAAAGAACGCAAATAATATGGACAATGATACATGTCTACCAAAGCCCTTTGTCTTTGAAACTTGATGAAAGAATTCCGTAAGTCTTAAGAAAAGGGGGGAATGAAACAGAACAATGTCTTAAAAAAATTAGTCGGGATGAGTTTGGTACAATGCTCTGGGTGATGCTATGTTTGTGTTGAGAAAGGAATGTACTCTGAATAATTAGAAAAGGTTCCACTGAATGTACTCTGAATAATTAGAAAAGATAAGGTGGGCACCTGAAGGAGATAAGGAGACCATCAAGTTAGGAAATCATTGAACAAAGAAAATTGAAAGGTCTACTCCACCTAGATCCCACCTATTGTGAATGGAATGATTAGGTGTCAAAATCAAATGAGTATGTATGTAAAGATGTTGTGTAACCTCTCACGAGGACTGTATAAAATACCTGACTTTTCACTGAAAGCTTTGGAGTTAGTTTGTTTGGTGCGAATCGGCTAGCTCCCCAACGTTGCATGAAATAAATACCTTTACTGCTTAAAGACAAAATTTGTCTCTGAGCAGTTACTCTGTGCCGTTTTGGCATTACTACGTGTTTTTTATGTTACACCTTTTCAGAAATGTGGGGGCAAATTCTGCTATGCCCATGCAATCCATTTGACTTGAGTAAGGCTGCATCCCATTAAGTACCTCATCATATGCTCAACAAAATCAATTTTAAAGCTCCTTCCAGCTTCAGCTGTGCAGGAACAGGGCCGAACTGGGGGCAGAATGTATGATGTTATTACCACTTTAAAGTTATTAGTTTAATATATTCCAAATTTTTTGAGTTTTAAAAATGACTGTTAGAGGCATGGATGACTTTTTGAAATTCTGTTCAAAAGGATTTTTTACTTCATAATATTAATAATATGGAGATTTTTCAGATGGAATTATTAGGTTGTTGTAGCTTTTTTTTCTTTTTTTCTTTCTTTTTCCCCTTTGTGTTTAATTGTATTCATGTGAATGGTTTCATTGACTGCTTTGGAGGGGTGCGAAAAGATCTGTCTGAAAAAGTGTTGTAAGAAAAGGTCCAGCAATTCGTGTCAATAGAGGGTTTAAAAGGTAAACATTGGGACCTGGATCTAGGGGACAGGAGAACAAAGGAGTTTCAAAATGACTGTTAACTATTGCACGGGATGCTACACAAGTCTCTGACATCCAGCCAAGAGATTACCAAATAAGGAAGAAAAGGAAACTGAAGGACAACTGGAGGACAAAGCCTGGGAGGAAGACTACGAGCCTTCAGCCCAAACGACCCCCAGAGGGACCACTGAGAACTGACAGGCATGCACCAGTGGAAGGGGTCGAATTCCGGAAACTAATTGTAATAATTCTGCCTTTCTTTGAAGTAGTGATGAATATGTATTAGCTTAGGAACATAAAAACCAGCCGCCTGATGTAACACAGGTGCTGTAACACACGTGCGTGTTAGAGGAGCCCTGACTCCCCATGCACCCAGCGCTGTTTACTTGCCTTTTATCAACCCCATAAATAAATCATATAAAACTAAAAATTGACTCAGAATTTATAACAGTGTTCTGTATAAAATCACAAGAGGGAAATGAAAAGAATACTTACTGTAAGAAACTATGGACTAGGGTATTGTTTATTAAGATTTATGTTAAGCCCAATGTAAAGATTAGGCAACAAAAGATAAGATAACCGCCAGGTGTCCAGGATGCCGCTTGTGAAAGATAAGATAACCGCCAGGTGTCCAGGATGCCGCTTGTGCATATGAATGAAGGGTCAACACCTCCACTACTTCATGAACACGAAAGTAAAAAAAAAGGTATAAAAAGGGACTGTTTGAACTGCTCAGGACGGCAGTTGGCGGAGCGCAGACTCCCCTGTCGTCCAGCGCTGTTTTTGCTCATATTCTACTTGCTATAATTAATAAAAATTTTAATTGGATTATGATCTATTGTGGTCTCAATTTATAACAATTCTGGTGCCGTGACTCGGATAAGGAACGGTGGGCTTTGGTCCTCCGGGGAGGCGCCCCGCGACATTTCGCGGCCCCGCGACCAACAGCTTACTCCAACCTTACCGACGAACCTAAATTCTAGAATAATGAGCAAAGGAGAAACCGGTAAAATCCCATAAAAATTCTGTGCACGGGAGTCCGGACGAAGACGCAGGACGCGTAAGTATATTGCGAATTTGTTCGCGGGTTTGCCGTTCGGGCGGGATTGGGTTTCCTGGAATATAACGAGTGAGTGTATGTTTGTGGATATTCCAGAAGATGGGGGCGAAGGGCAGCAAGCCTTTGACTCCCATGGGAAGGGTACCCATTGTACCTAAGAATACCCCTCTGGCATATATCTTAGACAATTGGAGATATTTCCCTGGAACTCTAGGGAAAGATAAGCAGAAGATGATAGAATATTGTACTAAGATATGGGGAGGGAAGAAAATTTCTAAAAATGTCTTTTGGCCAGTCTATGGGTCAGAAGAAGATTGGGTAAGACAGCAATTAAACCTCTGGGTTAATAATAAAAAAACCCTTAACCCGGAGGAGAGTCGATATGCGGAAGCGTGGCTAGAAAGACCGGGAGCTAGACTTTACCCACTGAATGAAATAAAAACTAAACAAAAGAAAAAGCAGGAAGAGTTGGACGAAACCCTTCTAACCCCCCCTCCTTACATTCCTCCTCCTGCTCCCGCAGAGGTCCCCAGAGCGCCCACTCCCCCACCAGAGTCGGAACAAGGGTCTCCCCCTCTTCCTAGACGCGTAACTAGAAGTCAGAAAGGGGCAGCTCAGATGTACCCCCTAAGGGAAATACCCATGGGGGGACCTCAACCTGTGATCGGATATATTTCCGTACCCCTAAACTCGGCTGACCTACGAGATTTTAAAAGAATCGAGATGGGAAACTTAATTGAGGACCCACTCGGAGTGGCAGAAAGATTAAATCAATTTTTTGGGACCAAACCTTTATACTTGGGATGAGATGTAATCTATCCTTGGTCAATTATTTACTACCGAGGAAAGAGATATGATGACGAGCAGGAATGAGACTGTGGGATGCTCAGCATGCCCAGGGACCCCAAGCAGATATTAAATGGCCACTCCAAAGACCTAATTGGGATAATCAGGATCCAGTGCATAGAACTCATATGCAGGACCTGAGAACTATAGTAATTCAGGGGATTAGGGAAGCAGTACCCCGTGGCCAGAATATCAATAAAGCATTTAATGAAATGCAAAAGAAAGATGAAAGCCCTACTGAGTGGCTGGAACGACTGAGGAAAGCCCTTCAGCTGTACTCTGGGGTAAATCCAGACGACCCTTTAGGGTAAGCGCTCCTAAAAACTCAGTTTGTGGCAAATAGGAGAGTCAGGGGCTCTATATCTTAGGGGACCGGAGTCATCATGAGCCCTTGATAAAATTAAAAATAGGTCCCCATAAACAAGAGTTCACCTTTTTAGTAGACACTGGGGCTGAAAAATCAACTATTAAGCAAATACCTGAGGGATGTAAAGTTTCCCCTGAAAAAGTACAAGTAATTGGGGCAAAAGGAGAACCCTTTAAAGTAAGCAAAATCAAAAATGTGGTATTCGAAACTGAAAATAAATTTGGAATGGGTGAACTCTTGCTCGTCCCTGAAGCAGAATTTAATCTGTTAGGACGAGATTTAATTGTTGAATTGCAATTAGAAATTAAAATAAAAAATCAAGAGCTAACAGTGATATGGAGAAATAGTGTGAAATGGCGACAATGGACATCGATTGTGATTGTATATGTCTGCTCAAGGAATGTGGGTATGGTGACTGGTCATGGGTGCGATGTCTGGTCACATAGGCACACAGCTCTGAGGAGACAACTACAGTTTTGAGGAGACGCCTGCCCTTCTTCCTCTAACAAAGGGGCTATTTAAGAGATATTCCAATGCTATCTAGAGGGAGGGAGTGCTAAGTCTCCTTGCTGGAGAAGATCGGATGGTCACAAGGACATGAATCACCTACAAACCTGCAAGACCACCACATTCCAGGCAAAGGACTGATAAGCTAATTAACATACAAAGCGGGGTTTAGGTAACAAATATGTATAGGCGTTAATTGAATATTCATTTGTTTTATTGTATAAATGTGAGATGGTTCATCATTTCGGGCATGCACGCTTGTGGAGGAGCGATACCCCGTGCATCTGCGCACAATAAACATACCTACTTTATAACTTTCGAGTTATAGAGTCTAATTCCGCACGTCAGTTTGGCGAGCCAGGCAGGAGGATTTCTGCTCGGCTGAGGGACCAGCTGCGGAGCGGACGCTCCTAGGCGCACCCCGGGAGATTTCCTCGGAGGAGCCTCCTCTTCTCAGCTGTTCACCCGGGAGCAGAAGAGAAACCCCTGGATCCACGGATAAAACGGTATGTTTAGAAACAGGGCGGCTGGTGAGACGCACGGAGACGTCCGGCGCGCAGCGTAGTCCCCAGGAGGAAAGGTACCTTGGGAGGGGGTTTGCTGACCAAGGGGTGGCCGCTAGCGATCTTGAGGGCAGATCGAGCAAACCCGAGGTTACTGCCATTCCTAAAAGCCCGGAGGCCTTGTGACGGAAAGCGGGGGGCGGGACGGAATAAGGCGGAATCTCACAGGAACAAGAGGGACCTCACAGCAAAAGTAAAAGGGAAACTTTTGCGTAGGAAAAAGAGGAAGCTAAAAACTTCCTTTAGGTTGTCTTAAGAATTGGGGAATTCCTAGAATGTAACAACTGAAATAGCGCTCTGTGTCTTGTTTGTTCTATGTGTTGTCTTGTTACATGATCAAAACTTGCAGTTATGAAATGTATGTTGAAAAATATTAACATTCTGGTAATTCGTGGCAAATAGCGGAAAACTTAACACTCTGCTTAAGACCAGGAAAAATTTGGGGTTTTGTTTGTTGTTTGTTTTTTGGCAATTGTTCATTGAAATGCATACTTCGTGAACTGTCAGTGTTCCTAAAAGTTTGTACATAAGTGCACGGTACCGTATAACATACTGCTTGTGTGACTGCGGGCTACCGGAGAGTGTGAATGGTGTGATTGAGATGCGCATTTTGATTTTCCGTGTATAGCTTAATTATTTTGACTGAGTGTGAGTGCAAGAGTGCTTGAGGCAGGCGTTTGAGTGCAAAACGAGTAAGGAGCTCTATCCGCGTTTCTGATCTTGGGTGGCTAAGGCGGCCGGAAAAAAAGAAAAAACAAAGTAATTAAAATTGCAAAATGGGAAATGGAAGGAGTAAGCCCTGTGAAAAATCGCCCTTGGGTTGTATATTAAAACATTGGAGTGATATTTTAGGACATGGTGGTACCGAAAATAGAAGGAAATTGGTTCAATATTGTAATCAGTGGTGGCCTTTGTATAAATTGGGGAGTGATGCGAAATGGCCCCAGGAGGGAGGAATGTTAGATTATAACACTCTCCTGCAATTAATGTTGTTTCTGAGGACAGAGGGAAAATGGGATGAAGTATCATATGCAGACATGTTCTTTGTCCTCCAGGACAAACCTGAGTGGCAAAAGGACTGTGGATTAGTACCCCCTCGGGATCCTATGGTACTAGCACTAGAAAGAGTGTGGGATTAACATCACCTGATCTTTGATTGTGGCTCTAGAAAAGGATAGGAAAAAACTGAGACCTAAACTAGAAAGATATTCTTGTTGAAATTTTTGTGTTAAAAAGTTCAGGTTGCGGTTCCTTCTGTGGAGCAACCAGAATGAAACACGTTGTAAGATATAAAAACTTGTACTGATGTATGTAAAACCTGAGGCGTGTGTGTGTGTGTGTAAGTGTTGGGGTGAGTTTGTACAAACCCCCGTACCCCCTCGAAGGTGCGACTGAATCATGCTGGGATGCATGGCAGGATGTTTTCTGTTTGCCTGCGAAGGCCTGATATGTAATAACACAGACTTAAAGCAACAAGTAGCAGATTTGCATTCAGGGTAAGAAAGAGTTAAAACAGAAGTGCTGTTGCAGAGGCAGGCTTGTGTAACCTGCAGAGCAGGAAGAGCATCTCCTGCCCGAACCCTTCTGCTGGGGAGGAGGAGGGGGTTGCTGTTGCTGACGATTGAGCAGAAGGACCTGATAATGTCACCCCAATTGCTGCAGCATTTGCAGTACAACAGGACCGGTAACGGCCCCTCTAGGGCAGGGAATGGGTATGAGGTGGAATTTCAGTGAATACCAAACCAACTTACTTGTTAAACTTCAGTAATAAATAAATAAATAAATAAATTTGTTACAGTTGTGGGAGCTGCTGGCCACCAGGAAAACATCCTGAAACCTTTAAAGTACAAAGTAAAAAAAAAAAAAACAAATAAGAATGCCAAATTCACTAAAATCTTTGTTGGCATGAGATTTATTAGAACATCTAGACGTTTAAAGAAGGGGAAATGAAATTAAAAGTTAAATATGATCAAGTAATTGAAATATTGAGCTTATCTTTAATTCAACAGAAAAGAGGAAAAGAGGACCTCCCTGAAGTAAAAGAAATTTTTAACCAGGTGTATCTGAAAATAAATTCCAGGAAAGGTGAAAAATGCTTTACCTGTTACAGTAAAAATGATAAGGGGGAGGCTTGCCCAGTTCAGATAAAAACAATATCCCTTGGTCAGCAAGGCTGTGGGGATATTGGCAGAAAAAGTGAAATAAAATACAGTCTGTAGTAGTTCTACTAATGTAAATCTGTGTGTTTTGCCATGACAGTGACTTGTTATGGGATGTGCAGATGAAACTGCATTGACAATGAAGTACAAGGAATAAGGTTGGTCAGGTGCCTCCTACCATAGTCAAGGGCAAGACTGGGTTGGCCTCGGTGTTTGCCACCAAGAAGAATCTTGAGCTCCGCTGTTGGCTGCAACCCAGTAGGCGTTGAGCGGTGGGAACATATGCCGTGCCAGACCTTGATGTGAGGAATGGCCCCCTCTGTTATAAGAGGGTCATCCCGGAAGAAAGAACATAAGATGGCCCATTGAGGCACTGATTTGGAAATTGGAAACCGCCTGTCCGACCATGAGGCCAGACAAGTAACAGAGGAGGTAGGAAAGGAGGAATTATCCTTAATACCAGACGATAAAATCCAAACTGTAAGTACAGATCAGGAGCCAAAGTATTCTAAAGAAAACTTAAAGGTAATTCAGGACATGAATGATAAAATAAAAATAAATAAGTGGACTTATTTAAGGGATGGTCGTATAATGGTACCATCCAATTTAATATGGACCACAGCCTTATTATTAATAAGACGCATTGGGGAGCTGATACTTTATATAAAAGTCTAAATCAGAAATTGATAGGGCGAAACTTGTATACTGTAATAAAACAGGTGACTCATCAATGTGAAATGTGTTTACGCAATAATCCCAATACAGCAAATAAAATAAAACTAGGGAACATTAGCAGAGGGAATGTTCTAGGGCAACATTGGCAGATCGATTTCTCGGAACTTCCTTGAAAAGGGGGGTATCGATATTTGTTGGTACTAACAGATACCTTTTCAGGTTGGCCAGAAGCCTTCCCGTGCAGAACTGCTAAAGCCCGGGAAGTGACCAAAATACTACTCCAAGAGATAATACCTAGGTTTGGAGTCCCAGCGGTAATGTCCTTGGATAGAGGACCACATTTTGTGTCCAGAATAGTACAACAGATCAGCCACCATCTAGGAATAGATTGGCAATTACATACCCCATACCGACCACAATCGAGTGGCCAGGTGGAAAAGATGAATCATCTAATCAAACAACAGATTGTCAAGTTAGGTCAAGAAACAAATCTAACTTGGCCCCAGTCTTTGCCATTAGCTCTTACACGAATTCGAACTAGACCGAGAGCAAAAGAGGGGCTTAGCCCATTTGAAATTTTATATGGACGACCCTATGGGGTACAAAAGGGGATGTCTTCACAGATTGGTGAAGAAACAATGACTTCCTATATGGTGGTACTAAACAAACAATTAATAAGAATTGAGAAGCATGTGATGGGAACACGCAGTAGGGGTCTGGATGGACCTGTTCACGATATACAACCAGGAGACTATGTATACGTTAAGTGTTTTGCAGATAAAACCCTGGAACCACAGTGGACCGGACCTTTTCAAGTCCTACTCACCACCTACACTGCAATCAAGGTTGAGGGACAGAATTCTTGGATTCACCATACCCGGATTAAGAAAGCCCCTGCAACTTCGTGGAAAGTAACCCCAGATAAAAAAGAACTGAAACTCAAATTTACTCGGACAAATGGGAACAATGTGGGTGGCAATTAAAGCTGCAAAGTGGGAAGCCTATGTAAACAGGCAGAAAGCCCGAAGCAGCCGTTCTCCTGAAGAATTCCCTTGCTGCCGAGAAGATGGTACACCCCGTGGCTCGAAGCAACCGAGTCGACGGGCAAGGCAGAGGAGGAACAAACTGTGGAGAAAAGAACCAGAACAATGGGACACTAAAGCAACAATGGCCGAACTTCCCCAGGACTGGAGTAGTCCAGGACACCATGTCTGAACTCCGGAAAAGGTTAGATCAACGTAAGAAAGATCGTGAGGCGGGCAGGTCATGGTATGAAAACTGGTTTAATATCTCACCTTGGCTAACCACTTTGTTGTCTGCTTTAGCAGGACCACTTATTATGTTGATTCTGGGTCTTATATTTGGGCCTTGTATATTACGCTATATTTTACACTTTATTAGAGAACGGTTTGACATAGCTAAATTGCTTATTTTAACTACGAGGTCTAGGGCAAAATATAAGAGTGTATCTATTAATGAGGATGAAGATTGTTGCGAATGCGTTATGCCACGTGAAAACTATGCCTATTGTAATTGTGAGGTATTACCTTGTGAGTGTTATGATAAATGTTGGGATTGTGGAAAAAGGTTTGTTCGCAGTGCCGAGAATGAAAGCAGCGTCTAATAAACAATAATAGGATAAAAAGAAAAAAAAAAGGGGGGGATTATAAGAAACTATGGACTAGGGTATTGTTTATTAAGATTTATGTTAAGCCCAATGTAAAGATTAGGCAACAAAAGATAAGATAACCGCCAGGTGTCCAGGATGCCGCTTGTGCATATGAATGAAGGGTCAACACCTCCACTACTTCATGAACACGAAAGTAAAAAAAAAGGTATAAAAAGGGACTGTTTGAACTGCTCAGGACGGCAGTTGGCGGAGCGCAGACTCCCCTGTCGTCCAGCGCTGTTTTTGCTCATATTCTACTTGCTATAATTAATAAAAATTTTAATTGGATTATGATCTATTGTGGTCTCAATTTATAACACTTACCAATCCGTTAAAAGAAATAAAATCACCCAAGTCTGTGGTATCAATTTCCAGGGAAGAAAAAAAGGGTGTTTTCAAGAGCCCCTAATGCAGTCCTAAGTCTTCACTGTGTGATAAACACAGTCATGATTCATGTCAAAATAGAATAGAGTGTGATAAGTGTAATTGTTGTACCATGTGTAAATCTAAAATAGTTTGTGACCATTATAATCTGTATCACAATTGTAATGAATAGGCGCATGTGCTTCTCCTTTAAGACAATGTAAAAACTTCCCCTGAGGCAATCGCTACTTAGAAAAGCGCCAAAGGAGACAAAGAAAGCATGCCAGGGAAAGCCCGCCAAAGGAGACAAAGACCCTGAGACTCTCAAAAGCGCGCTAAAGAAGACCCAATAGAAAGAGAAGGTGTACCCTAACGACCCAATGGAGAAAGAGCAGGACGAACATCCGGTGAGAAGAGATTGGTCAAGATGCTGGTATAAAAGACGCTGCTTTTAGGACTCAGGTGTGCGTGTGGTGGAGCTAATTGAGTTCTCCGTGCACCCAGCGCTGTTTTTGCTTATTGTTTCTCAACCTAAA
Source organism: Falco rusticolus (assembly GCF_015220075.1). Taxonomy (NCBI): domain Eukaryota; kingdom Metazoa; phylum Chordata; class Aves; order Falconiformes; family Falconidae; genus Falco; species Falco rusticolus. The sequence continues at coordinate 17,651,982 of NC_051209.1, read as the reverse complement.
TTGATTGAACCCAAATAAAATTGTTTTAATTGTTATAATTTATAACAACTGCTAGTTTAAAAGAAGAATTTGTCTGAGGAAAACCAAAGCAAAAGCAGCCGCCAAAGAAGAAGCATGCCTGCAAAACCAATCTTTCTTTAAAAAGCGTACTTGCAGCTGTTGCCAGACCACACTGCAAAATGTGATGCAGTTACAGCCATCTTTTCCCCCTTGAGTTCCCCTGCCTTTTTCCATGTTTGTATTAAATGCCTGGCTGTTATCCACTCAGCGCAGTAAGGGTCACTGCAGACTGGATGATATTCTTTTAGCCAGCTGTGACTGAGTGAAATACAGTGTCTACATTTGGAGACGGGCCCCGGTTCTGCACTGTGTTATTTATCCAACCATCAGGAGACACGGACTCCTGTTGCCTCAAACTGGCACAAATGTGGGGTTAAAATGGAAGGTGTGAGACTTTTTCAGGACAGGGGCTGCTGGCACAGAGGGGAGGAAAATGTGTGTAATTGGTGGACTGGCTCTGCAACTGAGCCGTCCTACTGCCCAAAATATGTGGGATGCTCTGTGCCCTGGGGTACCCCTTTGGGTACTGGGAATGCCACTATTTTTCTCCTCTCTGCAAGTGAAGGAGAGGTATAAGGTTTACAAAGCAGTCTGAAATCTCTGTTTGAGCAGTAGGGCAGCTGTACAAAGATGTATAGTTATTATAGACATATATATAGCAAATAAACCCGACTGGAAATAGGACATCAAAAGACTGATGCTCTCTCCCAAGTATTGATCCTTTAAGTACTGTGTCTTTCTTTCTTGTTTTGTTGACTGCCTTTTAGTGTGCTAATCTCTTGGGGGAGATTACTGAACAAATAGCTGTTGGACAAAAATAATGATAGGGAAGGAAGGAATGAAAAAAATGTAAGAAATGGAGGAGGGGCTGGTGATGGTAGAAGCAGAGGCATATGAAATCACTCACTGGTTTAAGAGTGAAGGAGCGCAAAGAGCCTGATTTCCCTATAGGTCAAAAGGAAGGGGAAACCAGCTCTACACAGAGGGGACTCAGCAGCCTTGCAGGATCTGCCCATGCCTTCCTCAAAAGGTGTAAACCCACATTCTGCGTGGGAGTGGTAGCAGAGGATGCCTGATTGCCCTCTTCACTGTTCCTGCAGGGGCAATGGCTGCTGTCCCTGAATGCTTCAGATTAAAATAATGACTTCCCTAGCTAAACATCCTCAGTGAGAGCTGGGAGCCATGACAGAGTCGTGTCCTTCATGGATCTGGTGTGGAGGGGGCACATGCAGCATACCCCAAGCTGTGGGTGATGCTGGCTACCCCTGGGGACCTCTACCAGCTCTGAGCTCGGCATCCGCAGCCCTCACTGCAGCCCAGCCCTGGCTCCACTGGATATGCAGCTCAGTCTGAGGCACAGCTCTTACTGATTTTCCAGCTAACTTGTTCAGAAAACAAATCTGTTGTCCATGGTATGTGTTGCACAAATACTCACTTCCTGGGAGGAGCTATTTATATTTGCCTGGGATTGCTTTTGAACTGGACGTTGAACCCATTTCCATGCAATGTTTAACAGTGGTGGTGGAGCAAAGAAAAGGAAATAGCTTGGAGAGAGCTGGTTTAAAAAAAAAAAAAAAAGGGGGAAAAAAATCCCTGTGGTCTGATAATGCTACAGTCAAGGGAAGACATTCTGTAATCTGGGAACAGTCCTATATATAGCAATATGCCTGAGTGCCTCTGGGGAGCTGAAGCACTTATAAATCTCATGTATTAGATGGAGGCAGAGTACAGCACTCTGTTCATATGGAGGTGGCTGTTTCTAGTGGTTCTTGTGCATCTTGGAGTAATATCACTCTACTCCAGGCTGCCACTTTAAGAGAAGAAGAAATCCTTTTTGCTTTTGTACTGGCCTATTTGGCTCTTTACTAATTTCTTTTCTATTTTGTCTACTTTTTGCTTAGTTTGGAGAGACTGAGAGCAGACCGTTAGCTTGATGACTAGACTTGCACGGTGTTTTTGTCAGCTGATATTTGTAGAGGAAAAATAGCTTAACAGGAAGGAAAACTGTTCACAGATTTGGAGGAAATTTGGCAAGTTGTTTCAAGCAAGACATAAAAAGGATAAAGCCAAATAATTTCCTTTTACTATCTTTAAAAAAAAAGAAAAATTATCTGTGGAAATAATTTCTTTTCTTAAATAGCCAGGACTTGGTTTTGTTATTATATTTTAAGAAAAGTGTAGAAGATGCTCCAACATGAAAGTCCTCCAAAAATACCTTGAGTTTTGTTTTGTTGTTTTTTTTTTAACTTGGAAAACAAAACAAATTATTTTTTTAACTTAACCTGAACTTCTTCCACCCACCCCCACCCACCCCACCCCAAATGGTAAAAAGTATCCCAAACCTCCCAAGCTAGGCTCCATTAACTGTTTGCAGGTCTGTCATTCTGATTTCTCCCTGGAGCTGCCGTCCCTGGCTTTCACTGCCACCTCTGTCACTGATGTGCCCTATGTTCTTAGTCGAGTCATCAAATCTCTCACCAAAGATTTCTTTCTCCACACATGCATGTGCAGCGCCTCGCACAGAGGGACTGGCTTTGGTAGCGACCTGAAGGTGTCACTGCTACACAACTAATACTGGTACCTTCGGGTCCTGTTCTTTAGCTCTAGGATGGCTGCACTGCAGTTATAATGAACATGCAAAAAATTGCAATAGGTATCACAAAGTACGCTTTTAGCAATTAAAATACACCAGTATATTGACCTATTTGTGTCCATATTTATTCCTTAGCAGCTGCATTACATTGGCATATAAGCCCCTATCTTACTTCCATCAAAATCAGTTACAAACTCCCATTGACTTAAATGGCACAGGATAGAGCCCTAAATCTTTAATGTCATCGTGTTCATGTCTGTTTTTTCTAGATAATATAACCACTATGATATAAAAATACATCTATTATGTGCACTTTGCTCAAATATCTGTAAATGTGACAGTAATCACCCTTTCATATTATATGCTGTATATCAACAAGTTATTTCTACTTAGTGAGAAAAAGTTCTTATAAAGTTCTTTTCCAAAAATGCAAATGTACCTCTGAGTAGAATTTCCCGGCTAAGACTGTCTATAAATATTAATTCTTCATAACATACCAAGGCTGTCTCACACTGGGAATTTCACTCTGAAAGACTCACTCCTTACACAGTCACTGCATGCAAATATTCCTTGGTGCCTATACATCCCCACAGCACCAGCTGGGTTAAAATAAGGCCGGCACTTATACCGATGCTGTCACCAGGGCTGCCAGATCCTTTTCAACCTCATTGCAGCCTGATTGTGCAGTTAGGATCAGGTTGTACAGTTTTACTCACTGTAATCAGCAGCTGCTCCTGAAGTGCCTTCCCCACTGCTGCCCTGCACTTTGTCCACCCAGCAGCAGTGAGGAGGTCTTCTGGGCTGCCACAGCTTCCGGGCTTGGTGGGGAAAGGAAGTCACACCAGTGCCTTGATTTCCCCTCTAGCTATCCTCACAGGTCCAAATCCTCAGTGGGTGAAAAATTGGGTGTTTCACCCTTCTACCTGCTGAGGGTTTGGTCATCTTCAAGCAAAGAAATGGAGGAAAACGTTTTCCCAGCTGTATTTGCAGCCTTTCTCACACACTGCCAGATCCACCTCCCTCCCTGCCCCATCCTGTTGGTGTACATCTGCAACTCCTGTCTCCTTAAAAGCAAGGGCAGAGGGCTGCAGAGGTGTCAGCCATGTAAAGATACACAAGTAAAGCAGACCCTCCCAGGTCAGGTATCCCCCCAATACTCCTGTCGGAGTGTCCAAGACCCAAGAGAATCCCTCCCTCCTGCCCTTTCTCAGGCTGGAGTAGCGAAGAGCTGGAAGGGCAAGAAGGGACCTGTTGGGAGACATCCCAGGGTGGCTGTCAAGTTTGCCAGGTTAATTAGCCAAGACCAAAAGCCATCCTCCCAGCTGCTGCCGAGCCCCTCCTCACCCCTGGCTGTTCCCGGGCACCTGGAGCGGACTGGCCGCTGAGATGGCTGTCAGCCACGTTGCCGAATAACGTCTCAGCGTCTCCTCACACTTCCACCACTTCCACCGTCTGCTGGTATCCATCTGCTGTCTCTCGTCCCCTGCTCAGCATCCAAGCGCCTTGAGGCAGGAGGTGTCTTTTTGTCCCCCATCTGTGCAGCACCCAGCACAGGGGGGCTCCCAGCCCTGATGGAGGTGACACGAGGGACGGCTCTAGCCCAAAGCCAAGGCAATCCAAAGGTGCGACCATGCTGCGTGAAGCAGGAGGGTGTTTGTAATGCAGAGAGGAGGCTGAACTGCCCTGTCTCTGTTTGCTGTCTTTACAATATCATGTGGATTTTCTTTTACCCTGAGAGGAGCTATGGGCTCATCCTGGGCATTAGGGTGCACCCCAAAAGCTGGCTTACTGCACCCTGCAGGAAAGATACAGCCTTGCAGAAATGGAGCCAGTTCCCTTGGCTGTGGTGTCTTTAGCCCTGGTGTGCAGTAGGATTTGGACGGATGGGAATTAACATGCATTAATCCTGCAGCCTTGTTGAAGCAACGTCTAAATAGCTTATATGTATTAAACACTCACAGCCTTTGCTGCCCAAGCCTGTTACTGCCTTTCAGCGAATGCCTCTAAAGAAGGTCCTAACCAGACACCAAGACAGAAAATAAAACAGACAAAAAAAAAAAAAAGAAAAACTTTAAAAAGCCTGATCTTAAGCAGGAGTGTTTGGAGAGGGAGAGTTAGGGGCACAAATTACACCTCAAGCAACCCTGGTGTTCTTCTAACTGGCAGGTTTCCTATTGTCCTGGCAGGTAAATGCAGAGAAAACTGTAGCTACAGTACAGTGACTCATGGTCCTCTAGAAAACTCTCCCTGCATGCTCCAAATCCTCACTTCAACCCCACAGTATCAGAGAGGAGCCAGCAGGCTTGTAGGAGATGACTGAACTTAAATCAACATTTTGAGCATAATTTTTTTGGGTAGGCTTTAAACCTGTTCCATGAAACGAAAGAGCTGTATGGATATAAGGGCACCCCCACCTCACCCCCATATATAACTGCATCTAAGCTATTTATCTATTAGGGCTGTGGTTGTTTTGGAGCGTATAATGCACATGTTCAGCTTTTCAAATGTCTTCTGGCCCTGGTGACTGCAGTGGCTTTCACAAAGTTTGGATCTGGCCCCTACTGTTGTTCTGTAGCTGCATCTCTGATTATGTGAGTGTTAGCATCTGGGGAAGGGAGATCAAAAAGGTCCCCATCTGTCCTGATTCTGAGAGACTCGGGCCTGATCCTTCCCTGCCAGTCACTGTGAGCAAGGCTGCCCTGCCAGCCCATCCCAGGCAATAAGGGATTGCTCGTGAGGAGTAAAGGTGGAAGAGGAGGATGTCAGACAGCCCCTCCTGGAAAGATTTATAAATGCGCCATAACTGACTTCACAGGCTTAGTACCTTGGAGAGTAATTGAAAGAGATGTTCTATATTGAACTTTTCAGAAACTTCAGTTTGTCTAATCCATCCCCTCCCTAGAGCCGGGTGAAAAATGTTTGAACTTGTAGTACTGGGGTTGGATTCTGCTCTCTGTCATCTGGGTGTAAACCTAGGGAGGCACCTCTGAAGGCCATGGCAGTTTCCGTGGTGTAAAGGAGAGCAGAAGCCAACCCCAAGCACAGACAAAATGTACTGGTGTGTCTGTAGCTGGGCTTGGTTCAAGGAAAACCATTTCTGTCACAGCAGGTTTCCAGTGATTTTATGGGATGGGCATTATGTATCCATGTTGTGATGTGAATGCCAGGGATTTATTGCACAAAATATGGACAGGACAGATGATTTTGTGACTAAGAAATCAGACTGGGATTTGTATAATTTGTGTTTAATTCCCAACCCAGCTGTAGATTGCTGCTCTGCCCTTGGATAAGTCATTTATGCTCAGAACCATAAAACTATTTAGGTATCTAACACCCATTGATTTCAATGGGAGTTGGGCTTTAAGTGCCTTTAAGGATCTGAGTCTTAATCTCAGTGCAGCTCAGGGTTAGGAACCAAACCTATTAGATCACTATCTGGTACTTCTTTCTCCTACTGATGTGTGCTTTTTTGTGTCTATTTGGAATATGGTAGGTCTGTTTGTGCCTGTACAGCATCTAGCACGGTGGGGTCCTGATCTCAGCCATTGCTGGAAAAATATAATGCAAATGTGGTCACAACTACAAAAAAAACAACCCAACAAAACAAACCCCAGAATCAAGAGCTAAACTGCAATAAAATAATTTAAAGACCTTAATGTTACTATTTTTTAATGTTCTCTTGTGCTTTAAAAATTATCAGCAAATCCCATGTCTTTTGCTGTACATAGATCTCCCATGGCCTTTTAAATTATTCATCCCTTCTAGTGACCCTTCCTCAAAATATCTCAGTTATTTTACAGGTGTGAACTGGGCTTTGAATCCTACCTTTCCAGACATGGGGTTATTACTTTGTTTACTTTGCAGTTCAGGAAACTGACTCACAGAACTTTGCCCCAGACAAAAGGTACATAAATAAGCACTTAAGTCTTGAAACAGCAAAACATCCCAGTAACTGCTGCCCTGGAACAGACCCGCAGCCCCCTTGTTTCGGTCAGAGTTACAAGTATCCTGACTTTAACCAGGTCTCTGGGGGTGGGAGTCCCAGTTCCAGTCCTCTGGTTACTAAACTGTTCTTTTCTGCCACCTTCTTGTGCTCCTCACTAGATTTGTTCTCATAACAACATTCTTCACTCTAAGGTTGTCCCTCTCCCTCAGTAAGAACGGGCAATGTGTGGTCCTTCATGTGATTTTATGTCAATAGGAACATGAAACCAAGTAGCCACAGAGGACACACTTTTTTCAGGGTTGTGGAGTCTTTCTGAGTAAGAAACTTTTCAAACCTGGTACTAGATACACCATCAGGTGTCTGGCAGTGTTTGCACAGCATGAGGACTGCAGGTGTATCCTTTGCTAAGAGGCACTAGGGACAGATGGAGAAATGATGGGGATTTTTTTCCAGTCTCGTTCCCCCTGCTACCCCAGCACTGTGCAGGAGATGTGGGGAAGCTCCCTGTCTGTGGCCAGTGGCTGAGGTTTGCCGGGACTCAGGCATAGTTCCGTGTTACCACACTTGAACATGAAAAGCCAACCTCAAAATCTAAGCCTGTTTCCAGGATGGCTAAGACATTTCCATAAATGAGCACTAGATTCTTCTTGTTGGGGGCACATTTTCCCCAGAAATAGTGACTATCCTTAATATTCCTGCATTTTTTTTTAAGTGCAAGTTTGTGAACTTGCAGCACTGCCCTCCTGCTCTTCAGATTTCAATACCCCCAAGGGCCAGATCCAATCTGAGGACTCACTGAACAGTGGCAAACCATGCCACCTGGGGAGCACTGAGGATGAATGGGGAAGCAGCACATCCAGTGCTTCCTGGCTGCAGTGGTTCATGTCATCCTGAAAGAGCAACAGGAATTTGAGGAGGATGTTATGGCCTTATTTTGAAACAACATTTCAGTAAAAAGCAATTAATTAATTTCCTGAATTAAAAGGAGCCTTGGAATGTCTAGTGGTGTTGCAGTACACCTAAGACTTGCCTAACCAGGATGAAATGGGGAGAATCACACCAGGAGGAAACCATTATCCTTATTGTATCCAGGAAAATGGGAGCAGTTCCACCTGGCGTTTAATTCATGTGAGTGTTGCTGATGGGTTTAAAGCTCTTCTGGTTTTCTCGTGTGTGTGGAAAAAACAACAACAACCAATGACAGATCTCTCTAAATAAATTAAAGGACTTTCTTTCCTCTACTCAGTTGCCCTCTTTGTCACATCCCTCACACTCACTCCTTCCTTTCTCCCCTATAAAAAATAATCAGTGTGAAATAAATGAGTGAAAAGCCAGCATCTTACCAAAGCATCTTCGTGGAAAGGTTTAATTTCCTGCCCTGCTGTGTTTTTGTGTGTGTGTTTTTTTTCTTTTCCCCAAAGGAGAGAAGGAAATAAAGAAAAAAGCAATGGGAGAAAAATTAAAGAGAATCAAGAACATGACAACCAATAAAGAGAAGGGACGTTTAGGAAAAGAATGGCCTGATCCTATCTGCATTTCCACATGTATATTCTGCTTGCACCAAAAGGATCAGCCACCTCTATAAGGATCTGGAGAGGTGGGTAAAACAAAAAGCAGGCAGTGTCTATCAGAGAAATGAAGTCTGGCATTCCTACACCTTCCCTTCCAACACAGAGTGTCTTTGTACAAAGCACCAGCCGCCATGCGAGACAAACTATGGGAGCGTGCAAGGGGGTTGTAATTTATGACTGTTGGCAGGGAGCTCTTCTTTGGTCTCTGCCTATTCTGGGGCAAGTGGGGCTGGGTGGCATCCTCAACTGCAGTGTGTGAGCTGGAGTGCCAGAAGCCCTCCCTGAAGAGAGAACCAGGATGCTCTCTCGCAAGATCCAAGTGGCGGGCAAGTGTGTGCGGCAGAACAGAGAGGAACGAGCCACAACGTGGCAGCATTGTATCTGGTGTGCTGGAGAGACGGCGAGAGTCAAGCTAGGCTGACCTTGGTCCTGCCTGTATCAAATCTGAGCTGATTAATTAGGAAAGGGTCAGTGCTGGAGGAAACATGCGAGGAGCAAAGTTTGTTCTCAGGCACCAGCGCCTCAGCATCTACCCCTCTCTGGAGAAGAGGAAAAAGAAGCAAAAAATTGGAGTAGCTTGATTATTATTCACCAAAACAGGCTGGATTCCCTTGAGCAAGAATCTGGCAAAGCTCTGCCTGTTAGGAAAAATCTGTTAACACAGTATGTGCAAGTCCAACAAGGTCTGATCCCTGATACTTCAAGTGACTGTCAATTTGTTAACTTTCTGGAAGTTCTCAAAGTTCTTCATGGGGAAGTTTTATTTATCCAGTTTTGTAGACCACGGATCAGAAACACAATGCCTACAAGTTACATATCTTGAGTTTTTTTAAATCAATCCCTAATTTACGGTGTCCAACTTGAAATGCCAATTGCAGTAGGGACCCCCCTCCCCAAAGCACGTAAATAATGAGCATACAAAACAAGTAGGCACTAAAAAAAGTAGTACCCAATAATATTTTTTTCTCTAGAAATTACTTGCTCAGCATCTGCAGAGTAAACCAACAGCTAAGCTAGGAAAAAAACGCCATCTCTCCTAACTTCCAGCTCTCAACAACACCATAATGGTGTGTTACAAGTATAGATAGGGCTGTGAATCAAAGACTGTCCTCATGGCAGGACCTGGGCAAGATGGGTGGCTTTTCTGGGCTCACCCCAGCAGTTCACCTGAAACCAAGGGAATGAGCTATCAAGGCAGGCCACTTGCTCATCAGGTTCATTTTGTCTGCAGTCAGAAGGATTTCTGTGCCTCTCTTTCTCGTGCCTCTCTTTCTCTACACCTCATAGAGAGAAAGGCTCCCATCAGGAAAACAAAAACAAAAGCAAAAACAAAAACAAAAAAAAGGAAAATGCATTTGCGTTTTATAATTTGAGCATGAAACTGACATAAAAATAAAGGCTTCAGCATTGGACTTGGTGAGGGAGGGGAAGGGGGAAGAACTGGGGGGGGGGGGAAGGATAGCAATTTTCTGACACCTGAAGTATTGTTTAACCCTTTGCTTAAAAACGCTGACAGCTTCTGCACCTCTATCCACGATAGAAGCAGCCTGCTGGCACATTGGTAAAGTATTAAGACGAGCGTAGATTTGGGCATGATACAAAGAGATTAGAAGGCAATGCACACAAAGTAACCATTACCTGGCAAAAGACGGTTTTGATACCAACATCTTTTGTTTTGATTTCAGATCAAAGGGAGGCTAGGTTGTGTAGGGCTGGAGCTCCAAGCTGGTGCTCTGAGCTGCATGGCTAATTTATCTGTGGCATTCAAGCAGGCATAACGTTGTCTGCTTGTAAGTAGAGAAAGATCTGAAACACAAGGGAGGGACAGGAAACAAAGGGGGAAAGCAACAACAACTCCATACTGCGGAGAGATGCAGTCTCGGGTCCTGCAGAAATGCATTTAAATACCTGTGTTTCTTCTTTACAAAAGTTTGGGTGCAAAGTCCTCCTGCTGTTCTCAGTCTGGAAAGTCTCATTCCAAATCCAGATCTGAGGTTGTCTCTGCTCTTAGAAAGCTCTGGCTCCTCCGCTGGGATACCCTCTGGGTCTGCAGCCCTGAGCCAGCGTAACACCACCTTGTCACGGAAAACATTATCCCAGTAGACCCTGGAGGATGGGCACAGCCGTACTAGTATAAAAATGCATGATGACAGCATGCCTTTGCTTTCCTTCTGCTATTTCCGTGCACGTGTGTGTATTTATATGCCAGTGTAACCATTTCTATACAGGTATTGTATTCCCTCTAACAGAGAGGTTCTGCCATCCTGATCATGCTGCTCCAGTTAAAACAGTGCAGTTTTTCTCCTTCAACAGACCTAAACACAGTCCTGCAAAGCCCTGTCAGTTCCTGCTGGCTTTGAGGGAATGTCGAAGCATCTTTTGAGAGGGTCTCAGCAACCCTCCCTGTAGCGACGGAGGGAAGACACAGTCACTCAATATGAGTGATCAGCAGACTTCGTTTATTGTCCCTTACAGTCACCTTTTATGCCTTCTTATAATTAGCTCATACATATTACAAAAGTTAAGCTCATTATTGGTTAGTTGCCTAAATACCAAGCCCGCCCCTAGTTTCTCTTCTGTAGTTATCTGTTCCCACCTGCAACATTCTTTTCCCACCGAAATCTTCCTGTTGTTGTGTAACAAGAACAGCCAAAGACAGTGTATTTTTGCTTTACTTCAGATAAGCTGAGAGCGATGTGCATTTTTGTCCAGCCAGCTGGACTATGTCTATGAGACCCTTTTCAGCTAGCCAGTTATCCACAATTCCCCCGTTTTTATTTTGGGCGACATAGGCCTGGTTGACCATTTTCAATAACAGCGTTTTAACACAGGAAAATACACAGCCAACTTATAAAATCTCAGTTCAGAAGTATAATTCCTGAAATACTTGAAAAATAAAGTTAGCTTGAAGCTTTAATTTAGATGCTCTTTCTGTTCCAGTGATATAAAAAGTTTAAAAACTTCAAAGGTAATTTTACAGTTCTGAACCTGGACTAATGCAAGCTCAAAACCCAAAAAGAAACCAAACTGATGTTTGACTAGGAATATTTGCAAATATTTTAGTGGAAAATCCCTGACCATTAACAATTTTCTGTCCAAATAACAACTGCCCTTATGCAACCAACCAGTCCATACATTTTCTGAAGAATACCTCATTGATATCAAAGAATTAACAAAGGGGAAAAATTAGTTCTAAGCTATATACATTCATAAGTGGATTTTTCAATAGTTACATACAGATTTACACACTAAGCCATAATGGCTTGTAGGTGATACACACAAGAAGAGTACGTTGCTTATCTGTCTGAGTGTCTATGCTAAATTTGACAACTATGCCACAAGCCAAGCCTACATGGGTGCTGTATGTTATGCACGTTCCTTAACAAACAGAAGTATAATAGACAAATTCCCAAGATCTAGTCCCCAACCTAATTATATTATTTTGTAGCCAATTAAGGAAAATAACACAAATGTGCATGTCTACATGTGCACACACCTTTTAGTTCAGAACCAGTCCGTGATAAAAGGCCTTAGCCTTATGGCATCATCAAATCTTAACGAGTACAGTAATTAAAAATGCAGTCTTACTGTAAGTGCGATTTATGCTGACATTCCCTCAAATGCTACACGTGAGTATTTCTCACTCAACTGCCTCAAGTTAAAATAGTAGTATTTGTTAATATGTATTAAAAAATCATTAATTCTCTACAATAGCAGTTGACTTCCATAACACTATGTAAGCAAAAGAGGCCCAAGATGGGTTTTCTGAATACTAACAATTTATTTTAGACAGTCTAAACTCAGGTCTTGAAAGATTTCACTCTGCCAGACGTAGAAACACTGTTGCACTCCAGTTGTGATATCCCTTTTCCCAAGTTGTCACATGCACATCTCGCTCAAGCAACATTATTGTTAAAGTTTCTCTCTGCTACATAAAAGCATATTGCACTTGTTGATATAAAAGACAGCACCCTTACTTAGATTATTACCTTATTACCTCATAACTCTTAGTATACCTTGTATCTCTGATTTCGTCACTTCAAAAATTCACCAGAAGCAGATAAAACCACAGCCTCAGACTAAACTACACCTTAACTGCTGATTCAAATAAAGGCATTCTCTTCCAGATATGCCTAATGCTTACAAATAATTTTGGCTGGTTTTGATCAAAAAACTATTATTACAATAATGATCAAAAATAATAATCCCGTTTGCAAAATGCCTTTAAGCCAGCCTCCTAGTCCCAACCAATTTCCACATTCAGAATACAGCATAAATACAGAATACAGAATAAATTATCTCCATCAAGGCAAAAAGGCTTCTCTTTAAGCACAGAGATGTTTGATAGTTCAAGGCAGAAACCCATTTCTTGTAGGGGACATCTGAAGCACTTTTTTTGGTGGGTTTGTAATCGATTCCGTATTTTTCCTTGAGAAGCTTAAGCTGTTCCTCTTGTTTCAGGAGTGTTTCCAACTCTGATTTGTCGAATAGGTCCGTATTTCCCAAACATATCATACATTTCCTCCGCTGTGATTTTATACGGCAGGTTCCGAATATAAAGGATCCCATTGACCTCTGGGGGCAGCCAGATGTTAGCTCGCTTGGCCGCTTGCATCGCCATGGCGCCGATCGGAGGGCGGGGGGGTGCCGCCTTGGAGAGAAACCGCGGCCGGGAAGGGGCCTGCCGGGCCGCGCGCCGCCGCTCGCCGTTGCCGCGGGGGTCCCGGATGCTATCCCATACGCTAATAACCCGAGGAATTCTTTTTTTAATCTATGTCCTGAACGCTCCGCTTTTCTAAAAAGCATATGAGCGAATCATACGTCGCTTGTCTCTCCATACCTTCGTCAGCGCTGTTGCAGCCTTTGCGAGACTTCGGCGACGCGTGGCCGGCGGGACCCTCTGTAGGTGCTCCCGGGCGCGGGGACTGTGCCCTTCCGCCTCCTGCGCTGCTTTCAGGACCGGTACCCGAATCTCCGTCAAACCGTGGCTCGCAGGTTCAGCCCTCTCTAGGGTCCCTGTTCGGGCGCCATTTGTTGCGACGGAGGGAATACACAGTCACTCAATATGAGTGATCAGCAGACTTAGTTTATTGTCCCTTACAGTCACCTTTTATGCCTTCTTATAATTAGCTCATACATATTACAAAAGTTAAGCTCATTATTGGTTAGTTGCCTAAATACCAAGCCCGCCCCTAGTTTCTCTTCTGTAGTTATCTGTTCCCACCTGCAACATTCTTTTCCCACCGCAGTCTTCCTGTTATTTTGTAACTTTTGCTTTACTTCAGATAAGCTGAGAGCGATGTGCATTTTTGTCCAGCCAGCTGGACTATGTCTATGAGACCTTTTTCAGCTAGCCAGTTATCTACACCTCCCTGCACCCCAAAGGAGAACTGGGCCCCAGGTTGATGAAAAGTAGGGCAGCCTTATACTATCAGCTGCCTGAGAGGGTGCCTGGCATTTAGAGAAGGAGTGACAGAGAAAATTCAAGTTGCCAAGGCAATAGGCAACCTCAACATAATGAAGGCAGACATAAATATATGGGCAGGAGCCAAACACAGATGCTCTAAGACAGGCTTGCTACATGCACTGCCTCAGTTTCCCTTTGATTCTGAGGCAGAAGATGATGCTGGTTCACCGCAGATCATCGTGATGAAGATGTTACAGCCAAAATTTCTGATGTACTGCTAAATGACCTGCTCTCTTTAAAGTTCAAGTATCTTCTTTGTGTTGCACTGGAATCAAATAGATCAGCTTTTCTGCTGCCCCTGCTGGAGCCCTCACAGAAGTGAGTTGTGCGGTGTACGATCCCTTCGCAGCCCATGCACACTGCAAAGGAGAAAAAGAGAACTCCGACTCTTTCTTTGCTTTCTTTCACCCGCCGGACTGGGTCAAATCTTGATCTCATTTATATTGTAGTAATCCTGGAAGAAATTCATGGGAGTCAGTTCCTCTAGATTTAAATGGGTATAACTGAGAGTAGAATTCATCACCACATCTTCATAGATGGCTCCTAAGCAGGGAAAAATACTAAAGCCTCCTTTATCTTGATGGCACAAGATGGCTCAATAAATGTAAAGCACGTGTTATATGACAGTAGAATAATCTATGGTACTGAGGGCTCACAGATCCTGAAAGTCTTTTCCACTTGCAAGGGGGGTGGGTGGGAATTAAATAATAAGAAAAAATATATATCAAATAAAGTGCTTGTTGCAGAATATTTTTTTAAATACCGAACTGTGAAACCTAAAGTAGGGCAATACCCTCCCTTTCAACAATACTTTGACTTCCTACAGTCAGCAGATGCAATATGCATAGGATTCAGAAAGACCCCATTAAAATTCATTAAACTGTGTGTCCAGCTATTTAGTAAATTTTGAAGAAAAGAAACCTATTGCCTCTTCTGCTCCATACGATGGCCTCTTTGAATGCAATTAAACCTTCATTCATGGGTCTTTCTATCCAACTAATCTCCCACCCCGTGCCTTCCGATGCATTTTTAACAGCACAGCTAATACCACCACCTAAAATCCTCCAGCAGTCACCATGGAGTAGAGCTCTTTGTACAGGCAAGGTACTGTAAATCTCCATAAACAGTGCTTGGATGAACAGCAAATTCAGATAAGTGATGTGTTCTTTTTCATGCCTTCCAGTTACAAATGGGGGATGCTCTTCATCCTTCAAGGTAGATTTTTATCCGGGAATGATGTTGGTTTCACACCTGCTCAGGGGATGTAGCCCCTGGGTTTGGGGAAGCTGGGCAAGAAGAGGTGTAAGAAGGGGCAAAAGGGCTTAAATAAATAGTGAAACAGTAAAGAGAAACCTAGTAATACACATGAAAATAACTCTCCAAAATTAAAAAGCAAAATTGTAATGGATTTGGCAAATTAATAGATGTTATACAAAGAATCAACTTTATCTGTCTAAAGTGTAAAACTCTGGTCTCTTTATTACATGGTTGACAGAGACTCAGGACCCAATCTGGTCTTGTCCCACGTGCGATAAACCATGACCAATTTCAAATCGAAGCTCCTATTTACAGAGATGCTAAGCAGAGAGGGGGATTATATCATGCAAAACAGAAGCAACCAAAAATATTCCTGTTCCCCCCTTCCTCTTTTCCCATCTGATAAATTAACTGGTTTGTCAAAACAGGGAGTGGAGTTGGAGGGGCCAGGGAAAAGGGATTGGTATAAAAAAAGAAAACGGAAGATGAGAACTGAAAATATTCTGTTTCTTTCTGCTCGGAGCAAATCCCATTCCCAGGCCAAATCTAATCAGAATCTGTCCATAAAAAAAATCAGGAAGGAAATGCTTTGAAATATAAGAAAGGTCTCAGCCTGATCCATCCTGCAAGGTGTTCAAGGTACACGGGGTTTCTTTCATGACTTCAGTGTTCTGTCAAAGCTATGAAGAAGTGTTATTTCTGAGTCACAGAATTATGCTTTTCACTTGGCTTCTGTAACACCCCTACACTTAATTATTTCATCTGAACTGCAGATTTCCATGGATCCAGCAAAGCATTTAAGCACCTGCTCAACTCTAAGGACCTATTGCGTTCTGGGAGGCTTTCACAATATGAATTAAGAGCACACTTTGCTGGATGGACGGCTCTATACCATAACTACATTTTGTCTGGAAGAGATACAGGCCCATTCCCATGGGTTTTGCTGCTGTTTAGTACATCGGTCTAAAATTTGCCCATGAGTGTATGTGCCTTTTTTGTTGAAGACTTTGCTGTACCTGATTGAACTCCAGCACAGTGTTCATGATCAGTCTTGGACGACTCGGGAAGGACTAATCCTGGCACCGCAGGATGGGACATGAGCATTACAGTGTGTGTATCAGATGCCATATCACCCTAAGCCACTGGGAAGCCAGTCCGAAGACTGCCTGCTTAATGGAGAGGCACTGTCATTGCCTTGCTCTGCCAAATCAGGTTATTTTAAAGAGAAAGCAGAGCGATTCTGTTTAAAATGCATGAGACATCTGTACAGAGGATGAGAATTTCAAAGTACGGCACAAGTCTTACATTATGGGGAAGTCATTATTCTTACAGAGCTGGAAAGGGAGGGGAAAAAATGTATAGGAGCTCAACTCTACAAAATTTGCAGGCCTGAGTGGCAGGCTAAGTGCTACACAGCAAGCTGTGGAAAAATATCAGCAATCAAAAGCCAAAATCCCAGTCCCTGAACTTCCCATTCAAAGACACGCATTGTATTTTCCTCCTATCCAAGAAAAAGTAGCAAGGACACACTAAAAATTTAGCGGTTAAGTACCCATATATGGGGATATGTTAATTGCTCCACACACCACTGGCACTGGACATGTTGCCTGTAATACCATGGAAATGTATGTACAAGTTAACAGCAAAGTTCAGTCACTGCAAGAAGATGTGTATGGCTTTGTCTGCTTTAATTGTTTCCATGATTTAAGCTTTAGACACCAGGAAATTAATCTGGGCAATAGTCAAGACAAAGCTGGGTCCAGTATTGCTAAAACAAGCTGGCTGAAATGAAAAAGTGCAGCTGTGACTCTCCATCTGATACCAACACACACACACACACAAACACACGTGCACATGCAAAAACGGTCCCGATTATTATTCTTATTATTTATAGACACAGACGAAAAGCCAAAGGGGGCATGGTAATGCACACAGATGCTGATTAGCTGGAGATTATACTGATATGTAATAAAAATTCACTTTGTCTCTTAAGCTGCACCAGGACAATCAAAGACAGATTAGATAAAAATCAGGGAGAATGAATAATAGAAGGGAGAGGTAGCATCGTAAACCATAACTCTCTGCAAAATGTTCTACCTCTGAGTGCCCCTGGTCAGAATAAATAAGGGATGGAGGGTATAAATGCAGCCCAAAGGTACGTAGGTAGGAGGTAGATGTGGCTTTGTACGTGTATTATTTATCAATAAGCAGCCAGATATGCGCATCTACCTGCATGAGTTTGCAAATGCACACACATACACATCTACATGCACACACCTTTCCAACTCTGTTGAACGGATGAGGCAAGGGAGTGCAAGAGAGAAAGCATTGTATTTGGAGAGGGCAGACGGACAGAGAAAGCATACGGGGTGAACGATTAAAAGCATACGGGAAATGATCTGAGCGAGAAAGATGTGAACTTGTGGGGGAAAAACAACTCAGTCTCTACTTGACAAGGTAAAAGACACACATGTAAGCCTCCACATGTGCATGTATTCACCTAGACATACACCAGCATCTGGAAAAAGGGTCCCTCCAGCCACAAAAAATCCTGATAAGGAGAAATTGGAGAAAACTTTCTCCTCTTAGAGTGCTTGCTTGGAAAGCAGCAGAACTCTTTTACGTCCAACGTTGGTTTAAGTTTACTGACCATGTTTAATATTTGATTAAACCTTTGGCATAGCTGACTATTCTGATCTGAATAGATGATCCTTTCCCTGGTAGTAAAACCAAGCATAAGTAATAGCTGTCCTCTGACTACTGCCTTATGCATACGAGTAGGATTTTGCCCTGTCTGAAAACCTGCTTGCTACCTGCTTCTGGATTATTTTCAGCTGCTCAGTATTTTCAGCTGTGCTTTATGAAATCAAACGAAAAACACAAAAATGCTTCTCCCAAACATGGAGGGGGCTGTAATTTATTTGTAGCTGAGGGAAAAATCTCTTTCCCAAGTCTTCCTTGGCTTAAGTATTTAACCTGTTCTCCTCACTGTACTTTTTGCCTGTGGTTGCATTGTTACTTGCTAAATACATTAGCAAATGCTCATCAGCTTGCTCAGCAGCTTGGGGATGTTTGTGTGGTTGCCCACACACACGCACAGACTCATACATGCAGCAATTTTACAAATAAATCACAATCACAGGGGTGAGGAGAGGGCACGTGATACTTCATAAGGGAGCAGAACAGCAAAAAAGAAAGGACATCTACAGGATCAGAAAATAGGGGCTGTCAGAGTTTCTCTGTGCTTCTGAACACCTGTGAGGTGGCCACTGCTGCTGATCACAGAAGGTGAGAGAAGGGGATACCAACCCACGCTGCTTTTCCCCTGGCCACCAAGGTGAGGAAATGTCTAATCCCTCATCACAGACAAAAAACAGGCTTAAATGATCAGCCTACATGCTTTACACTTCAAATAAGACAAGGCTTGCTGGGAGAGGTAATATCTTTTATTAGACCAACTGATACAGTTGGAAAAAAATAGACAAGCTTTCAGACACATAAGGAAGTCTGTCATTTTTTCCCCAGCTATATCAGCTGCACTAATAAAAGACATTACCTCTCCTTACAAATGTCGTCTCATTTATAACCTTAGACCATCACCACTAAAGCTACAGCACATCTTCTACCTTAAATACACACAAAGCTCTTTGCAAAGCTGGATATCATAAATTCCTCTTTACACATAGCAAATTGAGGAAGAGCAAGGTCTAGGAATGGGATCTGGCATGACAGAAAAGGTTAGTAAGAGGGCTGGGCTACAAATAGGCTCCTAATCCCTTCCTACCTACCTCTGAATGAAGAAGACTCTGATGCAGCACTACATCAAAGGCTTATTTTGCCTTCTTGCTTTAATTGGGGTTGCTAGAGAAGGGTCCTGGAGCTGAGGGGTAGTTACATTTCAAAACAGCAGGGAAAAATATTTTTGCAAGAAGCTGAACTGTAGTCCCAGAGGAGACTGCCAGGAATAGTTAAGAATAAGATCACAATTTTAAGAATTCAAAAGAAAATGTATGCAGAATTTTTGTTCAGGTGTGAGAAATCTGCTACTGATTTAACAAAACAAGAAAAGTTTTTTTTAAAAAAGTGCAATTGCCTTGGTGAAATTATAGATTTACTGCACTGTTTTATACTTTTAATCTTTGACAGCGGACAATAAGCTTTGAACCTCAAAAGAAAAAAGACCCACCTTTTCTGTCTACTTCCTCAGTAGCTGATGTACAGAAATACACGCTTGTGTATCTCTGTGTGTGTGTACACTTTGTGGGTGTGGGTCTTTCCGCTACTACCCACAGCTTTTTTCTTTTGGAAAATAGTCAGTATGGCTCTCTTTCCCCAAACCCTGTTCAGGAAAGAGTGGAGAACAGAGAGGAGAGATAGTTAATGTGGTCTGAGAGAATCAGAGTGGTGACTTGCAACATGAACCAGTGAAGTGCTCTCTACAGGGGTGACAGCCAGCGACAGCACAAGGGCAAAATGTCGGTGCAGAGATGAACCGAGGAAAGAGGAGTGTGAACAGTGATGGCGAGAGCCAGGAAAACAGGTCTGTAGTGGCAGAGGTTGGCTATGGAAAATAAACGACGCATGAGCACAGGTAGGCTGAGAAGGACATTGTGGGAAATGGGCATCGAGCCTGGAGCGGTGGCCAGGGAAGGGACCTGATGCTGGGCACAGATCTGAGCTTGTGGTCCTTGCACCCATGCCTGCACCTGCCACCCAGGGAGGAAGCCTGGGAAGAGGTGATGAGGAGCTGGTCTTGGATGCAAACCCAGCCAGTGAGAGCCCAGGTGCAGCACATGGAAATTAAATGCAGGGGCCAGGGATGGAGAGCTGAACCTGGGGAGCGAGCTGCTCGCCTGGCAGTCAGACCAATGCCTTTTGCCAGGTAGCACAGAGCAGGGTCACTGGGTGCGCTGGTGGCTCGGCTATTTGTTTTTAAACTAAGAAGCTGCTGCCAGGAGTCCTGTCCCTGGATCGGTGTAGGGGAGAAGACAGGGGAGTGACACACCTATTGTGCAACTCCTTTTATGAATAAACTCATAAAATCTAATTCTACCAGTACATGTCTGGCCTTTTTCAGTGAGCCAGTCAGTAACAAATGATCATTTAACAGCACAAAGCAGCCATTATATAGGAGAACAGATTGAGGCTAATACAACACACGTTCCCCTCCGAACAAGAACCCAACATTATTTCTTCATTTATTTTTTCCCCATCTGCAAACACTGTCAGTAAAGCTGAGTAAATATATCTAAATAATTAAACAAACAAATACTTTCCCTGCTGCCCCTAGGCCTTTGAAACTGAGACTTAGTTGGATTTCAGGCAATCAAACAGCATCACATTCACACACTCACACTGCACGCACGCTTCCTCTCCACCTTTGACAGAATATCATTGACTTGAGTGCACTGTGATGATTTCAGATAGACTAGGGGTTAGATAATCGACTATACACACATACACACATGCACACTCCAGCTCTTCCATTTATTTCATAAAAGACATAAGCACAGATGGGATGGAAACACACAAAAATACCCCAAAAAACAACCAAAACCCACATACATTGGTATTGATGTACTAACTAAAACTGCAACAAGGTAACACACAAAAACCCCCAGGGAGCTGGATTCATTTGCTTGTCAGATCTTCACTGTAGGAGACCACCTGAAACCCTGGTTTTAAATGAAAAGGTTTGTAAATTAATTTTGTTGTGGCTGGATACTTGAGGTCACTGGAATCTTGTTTGTTCCCCACAATAAGCTACTTCTTGGGTAGCAGTAGTGAAAACTCCCTTCTGGAGCACCTTGCTATGCCAGTTGGATGTTCACATCCCTGCTTAAGGATTCACATGGTGTCTGTCTGTTGTTTGTGAGGCTGGGTCACAGTCTAACTATTGACTTCAGAGAGTGTTGGGTTGGTCCTCAGCAAATGGACAACGACTACCAATTCCATTTGCCCATACTGAGGGCAGGAGTACACTTGTCTAGAAAGAACTTGCTCTTTTCACTGACCCGGTCAAGGCAGATACCTTTGGCTTGATTCAAATCGTACTGCAAATGATAGGTTTGGATCAGGCCCTTAGAGAAGAAAGGTGGGATGCAGCCCTTCATCAAATCCTTGAGCTTTGCAGCTCCCTCAGTTACCATAACAATGAAAAGTATGTATGTGATTCACTAAAAGAAGAAAAAAAAAAATCAAGATCCTGAATCAGTGAATGATGATATTCCTGTAGACACAGAAATTAAAAAGGCTGAACCCTACTCACACAAAGAAAACTGGCAAAATTGCTATTGACCCTTTCTAAGCAAAGCAGGGACAAATATGTATTTACAAGTGAAATGAGCAAATTTAATTTTCTACCTCCCCACAGCGTGTTTTTTTGAAAGCATGTTTTCCTGATCTGCACTGAAAGGGGCTCTGATGTAACACACTTGTCATCAGAGATGCACCAAAACCTTTACTGAGAAAAAAGAAATGTCAAATTTGTGCCATTAACTTTTCCTTCCTATGAAAAATAAAAACCCCTAAAATTAAATTAAAAGAAATATCCAACTGGCCTCATACTGCAGATGAGCAAATGAAAGTTCAATAGCTCACTGGAGCCAATGGGAATCTTTCCATTCATTCAGCAGGTTTCAGATCAGGCCTGAAGGCACCGAGTTTAAGTGACTCCATCAGAGAGTGTTGGTGAGTAATTATTCACACTGTGATTAGAACCCAGGCGTCCTCACCACCCGCCCTCACCTACCAGATAACACCCTTCCTTTGAATGAAGCTGCAGGCGCAGGCAGCAGTTTAAGAGGGGCAGCTCTGAGGTGTATTAGCTACCAGCAAATAATCCAGAAGGAATGACAACGCTTGCTTTTCTTGTTTATTTATTTGTTTGTTTAATTGGATGTTAACTTACACTAGCCCATAACAGAATGTAAAACCTAGTGCCACTCTATCACCCTTATGTCCTGCAAGATCTTTACCTTCATTTCCTTCCAGTGTTTCTACGAATTGGCTTGCCTTCACCCCCTCCCCGGCTTCTCTGTCAATGACTAAACTCGGAGTTAAATTATTTGTAAGATCTCTTTTCTTTGGTATCAAAATTGGCTGAATCCGGACTCTTGCAAATAAACATGCAGCAATGGTACGGTTTAAAAGATTTTGCCAAAAGATTTTTGTTAGTTGTCTCGCTCATTCCTCACTTCCACTCCTACCTTCCTCCTTTATTGCCAGTATCTTGAATGAGATTTCTTTTTCTTAAAAGAAAAAAAAATCCATAATAAAAAAACCCTAAAAGATAGGAAGAAGGAAAACAAAGAAAAAGAATTACCAGACTCCCTCCAAATGCACAATCCAGAACAAACCCCACAGAATAGCATAACTGAATAACAATATATCTTTATAAAAGAGGGTGAAAAATTGCATCCTCATCCATGTATTATTGAAGATGGAATGCAATCAAATAAATCACTTTAAATAGCAATTAAATACTTACAAAATAAAAATAATTGCCCTGTAAACTGACCAAAAAAAAGGCGTAATGAAATGCAAACCATCTTGAAACTACCATACAAAAACTGGAATGAGACACTTCATGCCAAACCGTATAGCAGAAGTGAACTAGCATACCTAGATAAAGCAGCCTATTGCTGAAGACGGAGTAGTTAGGAAATTCAGAAGGAAGCAGGTCTGTGTATCTGGATTTAGATGAGTAAGAACCTAAAGGCAGTCACATTTCATATTATCGGTCATTCCTGCCTCAACTGTTTCTTGCAGAACTGTCCGTAACCTAGGGCCCAATCCAAACACTGTTGCGGCCAAGGTAGAGTTTTCCTGAAGACTTCAACAGGCTTTGGAGCAGGTCTGTAGTTGCTCTGCAAAGTCTTTTCCCGTTAATTATAGATTACACATGTCACAGAATATACATTACTTCCACCCTCTTTTCCCCTCCATTTCTTAAATGCTGCTAAGGGTGTGAAAAAATAAATTAAATCAAGCACTTGCATTGCATTGCTGTGTAGAAAAAAAGCTCTCTGGGATTAATCCTGTTCTGATGGGGGCTGAACTGGTTGACCAAAACAGTCCTAGCTGCATCGGGTTTCTCAGGCCCCTGGCTTCTCTGCAGCTGCCAGGCAAAGACCCGATCCTAGAGAAAGAGGTGTTTCATTTCCATCTGGGTCAGTTGAAATAATGGTCAAGAAACAGCATCTTGCCTATAAGAGGCAAGAAAACTGAGTTTTCTCTGGGTTGGTTTTCAAAGAGGTGAAAGCCACCTACTTCAATCTGCTTAGCAGAGGTATCTCCCTCTCCCTTCCTCTCCTCTCTCCTGCACCATTTCAAAGAAGCACATCTTTACCTTATTATATTATTAGAATCAATCAATGATATTAATATCACATGTGGGCAATTCTGTAAATTCTTCATAGTTCTCCTCCCTGCCTGTTAACAGCAGGTACATTATACAGTCTCTGGTTAGATTGGTCAACCAGGCTATCGATAATCTTAATAAGCAATATCTATATTGTGACCTTTGCTCACCGAACTGAATCTCTCCTATAGGGCTGTCAGATTCCTTAAAGAAGTATTGATAAGCTCATTACTGTATTGCTACATATAATTTTAGGTGTTATTTTCACTCATCCTCAAGCATCTAGTAACCTCATGCTTTTTTTTTTTTTTTCCTCCTAAAGTGTTGGCCCTTTTGCAATTGATCAAACAGTGAATTAGAGCATTATAGAAAGGAAACATAATCAGGGGATTTCTACAAGCACACTGTGATATATCTTTTGATCTTCCGACAGCCTTCTTCCCTCTGAATCCTAGGAAAGAAGCACTGTTTTATAGGGATAATATTAGGCTGATGCTGCTTTATACATCTGTCTGCAAGAAGCTACCGAATCCAACAAAGATATTTGTGTGCGTTTGCAGTGAGTGATGCATATTATGTGATGCGAATCTATCCTTAGGGACTGAAAAGGAGAGGAACTATGTGCAAATGTAAGTCTGCCCTTGCGATACATGTGTTCATACACAATCTCTGTGTATTATATACATAGGCATTTGAATTGAAAACAGGCCGAATATGCAGTCAGATCTCATCAGACCAACTCTGTCTGCAAAGCTCCATTTTTATTCTGTTTGAAGAAACTTCATGTCCAGTGTTATCTGCCCCAGCGCACTGGGAAGTCAGCTGGGTTGCCTCCGGAATTTTTTGGAGACTCAGAGACAATGTACAAATAAACCAGAGATGGATTAATTAAGTGTGACTGTATCATTAAATTAGTATAATGAACAAACAGCTATGTATCATGTTAAACTCTGCATATAATTCCAGGAATAGCCTGTTAAGTCACCTGCTACTTTCATGCAAGAGTGTGATCTCTGTACTGTCTTTTAGAAAGGAATTATTTAGAGACCTGTATCAGCCTGTCTGTACTGAATGCATGTTTTTGTTAGTACCACATGTAATAAATGGTTATGTGTGTGTGTGTGTGTGATATACAAACATGGCAGGCACACTTCTGTCTCTCTGCATATGCACTTCTCACATAAATGTTCATTCTCAGTTCACCTTTCACGCAAGCGATGTCTTTTTATGTTTTCCAGACTGAAATAAGGAAATTATAGACCTCAACCACACAAAGGGGAAAAAAAAGCCTGTATTACAAACTGAGTCTGTACTGCACCTTGGTGTATCAAACTGTAAGCAACTTTCTGGCGGCAAAATACTTTGAGACACCTAACAGTGAAGGTGCCTGTTGCCGGCAATTGTATATCCCTGGAGGCATCAACATTGCCGACAAATCCATCTATGAAATAGTTAATGTTAAAGAATGATTGTCCGTGTTCAACAAAGGAGGGAGAAATAAACAGATAAGGGTGAGGTAGATCAAAATCTGCATGCCTCATTGGCTGAGTTGTTGGATATTTCTAGTGCATTTGAAAGGTTTGTTACTAAGAACCTGTTAAGTATCTTTAAACTTTTGATCTGTAGCCAGTCTTAAAAAAGGTGACAATTAATTAGAGTGCATTGCAATAAAGTCACATCGTGGTCAGTTTATATATACCGTCCAAAGCTGGTTCACAGAAGTCACTGTCCATTAAAGTCTTCTTGGAGTCTGGTTCATTATCAATTTTTCCCCCTTGCCTTGATCAATATTTTTGGTTGCTTTTGCTTGACAAACTTAACACAATGTCTATATCTATATCTCTTGCCATTCATTTACATGGAATGGATGGCCATATATGATTTATTTTTATCTACTACATATGATCAGGCACTTTATTGAGAGGTTTAACGCTCTCATCCATCTTTATTTTAAGGAGCGACAATAAGCCTTCTATTCCTTCAAGGGGATGTCAGTTGGATATAACCTGTGTGCGCATTCATGCTGTGGCTCATGGTGACAAAAGCAAACAAATGCAATATCTGTGGTGACATCCTGACTCCAGCCCACACTAAGCGATGCAGCACAAAGTGATTCGATAGCTCCTGCGATCCCCAAAATGCAATGATGCATCTCAAGGAGGCACAGGGAGAGAGAGGCCCCTACAGTGTATACCCCGGCTCAGTCAGTGAAGTCGCAGTGGAAGAACAGCCATAGCCATAACTTTAGCTCACCATGGTTATTATTTTTCCCTTTTTCCACTGCAGATTTTAATACATAAGGGTCAGTCCGCCATGACAAACCCTGGAGACAGTCATATGGGCATCAGTGGAGCAGTTAAGTGAGTGAGAAATGTGGCAGAATTCAGGCTTTTGTCAGTTCCTCAGCTTTGGTTTAGTTTTAGTTTCACTTACAGAAGGAAAGCTAAGTTAAGGAGCAAACCAGTAAGCGCAGAAGCTGGTAACATTAATTGCAGGTGTTGTGGTTTGCTATGTAAATCCACAATCCGGAATTTTAAAGGGAATGTGAAACACAGAGTAAGTGCAAGCCTGCACCAGGATTTCCAAAAGTGAATTCACCGAAACAATGGCAAAAATCTCACTGACTTCTGCCCAGCAAGCAGGCAACGGGCCTTCGCTCCCTAAGTAAAGATGATGCCGGGATTAATGGAACACCAGCCTCTCTGTTAAGGCTGGGATTCAATTTAGGTCACTTAACACCTCTCCCACTTAGCACAAACCGTTACAGGGCAGAAATCAGACAGCACTTAATGCACAGGTCATGGTGAGCTCCGCAGCCTCCTGCTATTATGGAATATTATTTTAAGGCTATAGTCAATACCTACATGAGTCTTTGTGCATCTGATGCTTTTTCTCTATTTTAAATGCAGGTAAGTGGCCCAACAGCCTAGATCATCTCCTCTACTTTTTCTCCTTTGGAACCATTACTGACTGTTGCATAAACCTGCCTGGATTCACATTTGATTGATGGAGGGACAGTAACAGCTCCTTTAGTGTCATTATGGTCTGTCAGGTCAGTGTAGCTGGAATGCATGCACACAGGGTACGCATGATAAAAAACACCCTGACATCTTGTGGAAAAATGTGGACGTGTATTTCCAGCTCTTAAGGCTAGGGGAGGCCCTCCTTGACCATCCAGCCCCTTCTGCCCCTTGCTCTTGACCACCATGCATAGAGAGTCTGTCCTCCGCCCGCTCTCCCTGATGGGTACAATCCACTTTTCCATTGAGCACAAGACACTTTCTGCAATCTCACTCACTCCTTACCCTTGTAAAATTTCCAGATACCCTCTGACAACTTCCTTCAAAAAACTATTCCATCAGCTACCTGGCTTTTATTATAGTATGCAACTTGAATCCTCTACTAAAGAAAGCCCTGTCCGTGGCACTGGTCAGTGGCTGATGCAGGATACAGGACCAGATGAACCACGCTTTTCATCCAAGGTGACAAGTATCCTCAATTTCCCCCCCTACTTCAGTGCTGATGCCACTCTCTTCTGGCTGAATACGGGGGGGGGGGGGGGGGGGGGGGGGGGGAAATAAAACCAAACCAAATTGTCCTCTTGTTTCTGTTATGCTTCAGAAATGAGTAAGTTCCTGATTCTCGCTTTAATTAAAACAATGGTTTGGCCAAGTAAATACTATGAAATTTGGTTGTTGTCACTATTTTTTTTTAAGTAAAAGAAAATAAGTACCTTTTTTTCCTTCACTAAAATGCACAGAGACACCCGTATACATAGATATTGAAGGACAAAACCAATTGTAATCCATAAATATGTAGGAAAATATAAGTCTAACCTGGAGAAAGGCAAGAGAAGAAACAAAAGCTCTAGAAACGCAAACTTTAATTTCTTTCTTTCCTCCATGTTACGTAACTTTAAAACAAATCTATTCTTGTAAGGATAATTAGTTGATGTGGTAGTGGGGCTAGCTGAAGAACAGCTTTCAGTGCAAAACTTAACAGCCAAGCAAGACATCCCAGAAAACTGGAGTTTGTATTGGAAATGCTGACACAACCATAACAACAGCATCATAACTGGCTGCAGCTGCTTTTAGAAACCAGAATCCATGTCCAGACCCCTGAAAAAAAGAGTTAAAATATAGCATTCTAATTTATGAAGCAATCTGGGCTATCTGTTTGACATTATCAAAACACATACACACTCATCTGTACGGGAGATTGTAATGTACAGGGAGTTGCTTTTTTCTTCTCTCTTCCATCAAGTTATCCAATTGCATTTTGATTGTTTTAAAGGGTTGTTCTTTAGACCTTAGACATAAAGCCTCCTCTGTTTTATTCCAGTTTATTTGTGCATTTACCTCCCTAAAACTCGTTTGGTTTACTACCATACTAAATGCTGTATGTGTTGCTTTCAGCCAGGCAAGCTTTATGTTTCAATTATGGAGGAGTTTATCCAGCACCTATATTGCGTTGTGCTTCTTTTCAACTAAATTTCCATTTCCCAAAGACTATATGCATGAATGTGTATACACCTCTTTTTTCTGTATGTATACAGATACACAAATCTATACACTTATACACATATACAAATATATCATCCTAACTGAATGTTTATTGAAGCTTCACTCAAACCCTAGACTGCGAAATAACAATAACCATTTTTCCTTCCAAAGTCCAAAACTTCTAGGAGGTTAAATATGACTGTTTCTTTCAAGATGAACTCATGCAATTTGGTTTGATGAGGTGACAAGATTTCCCACCTGGCTTTTTTCCTAGGTTGCAGCTTTAGAACAGAAATTAAATGAAGGGAAATGAAGTTAGTATCTTGCTTAATTCAGGAATATGTGTTAAACACATCCAAGCAAGGTAAATGAGCCCTCTCTCACTCTCCTCTCCCTCCCTCCCTCCCCCGCTTCCTGAGTTTGTCTCTGTGAATACAGGCATACAGTAAAAGCAAAACTGAACTGAAAGAGAAAGAATTCACATCTATGAAACAGAAATTAAAGTTACCACATAGATTGATTAATTACAGGTTTAAGAAGAACATAATGAAAGAATAAAATCTCATCAACAAATTAAAATAACCACCCCCCACCAGAAAAATCCTTTATCGAGGTGTTAGCTCGAAGATTTCCTCTACACTATGTGAAGTGTTTGTCTTCAGTGTGGATTTTACTGTTGTTATTTTTATTTTACAGAAACCTTAGATAATTTTTGCAAACACATGCGTGCACACATGATCTCAGTGGCTGCTCTCACTATGCTTCATCTATTAGACGAAACCTCCCAGGGCCTTTCCTTCCCTGTGCTTCTTACTATTATTTTTATTGTTATTATTAATAATTATTATAGTATGGATTTCATGTTTAAATGATGCCCATTGGACCTTGATGTGGCTTCTAGGGAGCTAGTCAGAAAAGAAAGCAATGTTTGAAAGGGTTACACTGATCATCATAAATATGAGAGGGGTGTTTGGAGCAACCGGCAAGAAAGAAATATCCTATAACTTGGACTGACTCCCTGGTCCCCTAGCCCTGAATATTTTCTCTAGCCTGTACGAAACCAGTACTTTGCGCTGTCAGGGTACATTTTGAGTCGCATTTCCTGAGGGTGGAAGAGAGTAGGGGAGTGAGTGGGAAGGGCGAAGAGAACTAAACATGCTGTTAAGTTCAAGATTTACAACTTGGCAAGGCATCTGGAAAGCTGGGAAGCCAGTAATGCTGTTATCCATGACTCTCCCTGCCAGGAGTCTACCAGGCTGGAGTAGACACTGCTACTAAACCTCTCCTGTAACAGATGCAACTTCCACTCCTCCCGTGGCTCCCTGCAAAACCCTTTCTCCTGCACTAAAAATGGAGTCACACCCCAGTCACTTCTGATCTGTTCTTTTCTTTTTTTAATAACTACATATCCAATGAAATGAACACACACACACATTAGACAGAACCTGAGTTAATAAAGTGGCTCACTTTGCTCCTGGGCCTCTCCTGCTCCAAAGCAGGGCTACCATGCAAATTATCATTAACTTCCTCCCTGCGAGTCCTACTTTCCTACCAGGGGATCCAAGCATCTCTCCCCCACTACACGCACCCTCCCCCACCCCCAAAACGTAGCATTATCTAATCTGAAATGCACCTCCAGAGAGCCTAAGCTAAGCAGGGAAAGAAGTGGGCAGAGATGGAGTGAGTGAGGCATCGCATGGGGAGTATGCCTCCACTGCCTTTAAAGAAAACCTAAACAGTTCCCGGGATGGACTTTGGACACCTTAAAGTAGTGCTTGGAATATACTTGCTTGGGGATTTCTCCCCTCTGGAACTAAACTACCACCTGTCCCTCCCAGCTCACCCTCTCCAACACACACACAAACACACACCGTGATTTTGTACACGCATCCCCACCCTGTTTGAGATAGCCTTTTTTATTGTTTCTAACCCTGTTCCCACGCTGAACAAATTCTAAATTAAATACCCACCCCGGAGCAACTCACTCTCCTCCACCTCTGGCACTGGAGCAGACTACAAACAATAATTGGAAAAGCAGTAAAAATTAAAATTTAGGGAAAAAAACATGGGGGGAAAGGGGAAGAAAGAAAAAGAAAAGGCGCCGGTGCCACATACACAACAGTTGTAAAATCGGGGCTTCCCAGCCCCGCGCAGGCAGGCGGGCAAGGCACACGGGCACACACCCCTGGGTGGGCAATGCGCGGCTCCCGAAGGTAAATACGGCACCCGCTCCGTTTCAGCACCACGGCGTGCGGACAGCTGCCCGCCAGCCCCGCCGCCCGCCCGGCGCTCGCCCGGGCGCCCCGGCGCTCGCAAGTAGCTGCATCTCACCTCCCAGAAAGGGGGGAAAGAAATAAAATATACTAATAAACCAAAAAAGCTGACTCCTTTCCCCGTATCTCCCTCTTCTCTTTCCAGGAGGGTCTATTATTTCTTTCCCTGCCCCCCCATCCCCCCCAGCCTGCTGCCTCTGCCCTCCGGGCCAGCCAAAAATGAAATAAAATGAAATGAAATTGAAAGAGAGAAAGAGAGAGCCAGGGAAAGAAAGGAAACCTGCCTTCCTCTCCCCATCTCTCCCGGGAAAGTTCAGGAGGTAACTCACCTTTGTGCATGCCAGTGAACCTGTCCTTCAGCACTGTCAGTTCATAGATCTTCCCGAACTCCTCGAAGAGCGGTTTGAGGTCTTTCTCGTCCAGGTTGCGGGGGATCTGCCCAATAAAGAGCTTAATGGCATCGTGGTCCTTCATTGGGATGGTGGATGGGTTTCCGGGACTATGGTTTAATCCGTTCATATGCCCGTTGTTGCTGGGGTTGCTGTGATTGCTGCTCAGGCTGGTATTGTCTGGTTGTCCATTTGCTAAAGTGGCCATCTTTATATACATAGAGAAAATCTTCTTTCCTTTTTTCCCCCTCTCTTCTTTTCTCTCCCTCCCACTCTCCCTCTCTCTCTCCCTCTCTCCCTCGCTTTCGCTCCTTCTCCCTCTTTTACACACACACACACACACACACACACACACTCACACACACACTCCTCCCTCTCTGTGTCTCTCTCTCTCTCTCTGGGTCTGATCTGATTTTTTTTTTTTACACTGAAGATCTGTGTCCTTTTCGTTTAAACAGGCTGGATCGATTCAAATTCCCAGCCAGACTAGGGGGTGGGGTGTGAGTGTGTGGATGTGTGTGTGTGCGGGGAAGGGAAGCTGGGGATGGAGTATTGCTTTTGCCTCTACTCTGGCTAAACCCCCTCCTCCCATCCAACCAACCCCCTGTCTGTCTGCCCGGTAGGAGCTCAATGGTATCTTCCAACACAGCCCCTGGCTATAAATAGCACTAGGCGCATGGCTCTTTGAGAGACAGTCAATTTCTATTGTGCCAAGTGAGCAAAGGGGAATGGTTGCGTTTTTAGGGCCAATGATGATGATTATTTTTTTCCTTTACGTTTTCCTTTGCAAGCCCTCCGATCAATCGTTGTCATTATAATTTCAGTGATCATTGGGAAATCTTTTTTATTTGAGAAAAAAACCCAAACCCAAGGTGTTCTGACTTCTTCCTATTAAGATCATGTCTCTTATTTATTATTTACTCTTATTATGATTTTGCAATTGATAATAAAAGCAGTACAGACAGGGATGAATCCTCAGGCTCAAAGGTTGCTTTTGCTGTTGTGGTTTTGATGTTACAAGCTCTCTTTACTATATCTCTTCTTGTTGCATCTAAAAAAAAAAAAGCATGCTCTTTAAGCTTTTTTTTTTTAATTATGCTGATGATGATGACATCAAGCTAGGAAAGGTGCAAACTGTGTTATTGTAGCTCTTTGGAGGGAGACAAAAAATATTGAGATGACTCTTAATTTTCATGCTGCCGATATTTATTTTACGTATTATCAGTGCGGGCATTATCTCCTATACTAGCTGCATGTGTGTCTGTGTGTGTGTGTATTGGAAAGGGATTGATTAGATAAGATTTTCTTGCCTGATTTCCAAGTCATCAGGATATTCTGTCTCTCTCTGATGGAAACATAAATTGTATTTTGTAGTCATCAGGGATCGGGAGTTGCTTGTCTGAACAATGCTCTCTAGACGGTGTGTACTGTATGGTGGAAATGAAATCAGCTCTGCTTTCATAGCATCTGGGGGTGGGGAGGGCAGGGAAGCTCGGATTAAGAACACAACTCCCCCTCGTCCCTCAAATAATGATAACAATAATCCGGACAGTAACAAAGCAAGGCTCTGCGTGTTCTCAGAGCAATTTTTTGTTTCGGCTTGGCTTTTTTTTTTAATCCCTTTCCCCCGATTCCCGTGCAAGCTGCGCGGGGATGAGGCTCGGAGAAACAGCAGCAGGCGACCCCAGAGCAGCCTGTGAGTTACCTGGCCTGAACCCGCCCACACCCCCGGCCAGGCTGCAGCCACACACCGCCCGGCTCTCTCCTCTACCGCGGGGGTGCTGGCAGCCTCCCCCGCCCGGCCCTGGCCGATCCCCCCCGGGCACCGCGGGGGCTCCCAGCCATTGTTCCCGGCGCCGCCGGCTGCTCCCCCCGGCGGAGGTGGCCCCGGGGGGCAGGCTGGGAGCCGGACCCCCGGCCGCCCGTTCCCCGGGAGAGTCAGGCAGGGCGCTGGTAACACGTGTGACTGTAAACGGAAGGGGCAGCCGCGGAGGAAGGAGGTTATTACTTAAAATTTGCAACGTTCCTGCGTGTTTTATTGACAGGAATCTATTTTTATTTCTGTTTAAAAAAAAAAAAAAAGGAAGAAACCCACAACACCTTTGCAGCAGTTTTTACTTTATTTAGCTTTGTTTGTAATAGAGTAGCAAGGCACTGTCCTGCTCCCCCACCTCTCCCCCCAAAAATAAAAAATAATAAAAAAAAAAAAATAAAATAAACCCGATGCAGGTGGCTCCGCTGTTACAACTACTCCTGTGAGCCCTCCCGTGCCTTAAAGGAGAGCCCCTGCCAGGGAAGGAGTGCGGAGGGGCCCGATCCTGGGGCGGGGGGGTGTCCGGGTGCGGAGGGGTACAGCAGGGCTGCGCCCCTCCCCTGGGCGACCGACGGCCCCGCGGGGGGAGCGCGGCGGGCGGTGGGGCGGGGCCGGGCCCGGCCCCAAGGAGCCGCCCCTCCGCCGGTTTTCCCCCCCCCCGCCCCTTCCCCCGGGACCGACTCCGGGGGACGACACCCGAGCAGAGCCCCCGGCAGCCCTGGCTGGTTTTTACGGCTCTTGAAATATCTCTCACCGCTAATGGGGAGGCAGCTGCTGCCAGACGTCTCACGCCGGGCTGGTGGCAGGCACCGCGCATTGTCTGCCGTCTGACCGGGCTTGCTATTTATTGGGGTCTAAGCGCGGGTGTGTGTCTGCCTGCCTTCCCTTCCCGGGCATGCACTAACAACGTTTAAAGGCTAAAGAAGCGGAGGTCTGACAGCCCAGGAGCTGCGGGGGGGTTAAAACCCTCAGACAGCCCCTCTCCCAAATTCTCAGCCCCGTGACTCACCTGCTTTCAAATCCTGCCTTGTGCCTTGGACTGTTATAAAAGAATAACAACATCAAAACCTGCATGAAACAAAATCTTCCAGCCTACACCGCCCACCCCCCGAACCAGGAAATTAAAAATCTTGATACCCACTCTTCCTGAACCTTAAAACCACACCTGTGATAGAGCTAGGGAGGCTCACCGAAAGAAAGTCTTGTTAAACCTTTTTGAAAGAAGGAATATCCACTAGTGAAAAGTGAAACAGCATCTGGCACTGATCCATCCCAGGGATATCTCTGTTAACACCTTGTCCCTGAGCATGCCACTCTGCCTGCAATCACGAATTATCCCAAATGGAAGCCAATTAAAAGAACAGGGAAGTGGAAAAAAGAGTCATTTTGTTGTTTGGCAAGTGTGTCCCTTTTATAACAATATATATTTTTTAAAACTTTGAACTAGTCCACGCCCCGTTTTCACAGAGCCACAAGTATAGTCATTTAGAAATGGATGCTGTTCAAGTACAGCCCCCTGGTGCACAGGCACGGCTTTGAGGGGTGGCAGGATGAAATAATATGGACACAAATATTGCTACAAGGGCTCTGAGATGAACACAGCTACTGCTGTGGATAGAAATAAACTATACCCCGTAAGCACCTTTACACATGTACAAGGAGCTGTACTGGATTTTAAACAGATACAGGCAAAGGAGGAGTGAAATTGTTATCTATAAACCACCCTTTGCTGAACAGTTCCCAAGTAAGAAATGTTCCCAGTGTAATCACAGTGGGTCCAGTTCAGCCATCCATAAGCAGGGGAGTCCACAGGAATTTTGTAAGAATAAGGTCTTTTGCAACAGCGTCTAGTTTCTCCCAGAGAGTAAAAATTATTTATCTGCTTGGAACCAAAATAAAGCACTTTATATCCCCCCCTTTTTTTTTATTTTTATTTTTAAATGTGTCTACTTGCCACAAAAATGGAACCCTCTCCCAAAACCATTTAGAGCCCCATTTGCTCCTGCTCTTCACTCTGGTTAGTGTCTTTTTTTGGGGGGGAACACAAACACTATTTATTTTGGGGTACATTGCGAGCAATTTTTACTTCTTCAGAAGAAACACTATACCCCAAATCAGCACAGCTGGAAAAATGCACTGGCATTGCTAGACCCGCAGCAGAGAGATGCAGTGGGATCAGCCACAGGTATTACACACACACCTTGTGTGGGAAAGGGTTTGGGGACCAGGCTTTGGCTTTTAATGTGCCTTTCAAAGGACTTGCTTGATTGCTGTTAATCCTGTGAACAACTTCGGTGCTGTCAACAGGACTGTCCGCATTAGTAAAGGTACTTGCATGCATTAGTATGCTCCTTGTCCCCATTACATCAATAGACAGTTTTACAATGGCTTCCAGGAGGGCTGGATCAGGCTGTTTGGTGCAGGGAAGAGGGGCATAGCGATACATCAGCCCTGACTGTCTTCATTCTCCAGGAAACAAGCAAGTAAAGAAGAAAGGCAGGAATAGGCCAAAAGGTTGCTGGAGGGGGATTCTTCTGCTGAACTTCAAAACCTGGACCCATAGCACACAGAACCATCATTCGCTGAATGCTATAAAATAAATGTCAGGCAACTTTTGTTCCAAATAATAAACTGTAAGTGTGAATTTTGTTTCTAAATAGCAATTTATCCTTCTTTAGATCTAGGTAGCTATATCAGCCCAGATACTCTCAGATTCTCTGCTAGCTTATTTTATTGAGATTTTTCCAAATAAAACATGAAACCATTAATAGCAAAGATACACATTCTGGTCACAATTCAAAGATACAGCTCTCAGCTACTATTAAAGGGCCCGATCCTGCCAAGCCTTCTAAATCAACTGGGACTGTTTACTTCAGCTTATTAGGCTTTCTAGGGAGTGCTGACAGGATCAGGGCCTATTAGCTACGTAATCAAATAAAATAATTGAGACCTGCATGTGGGCCTCTAATACATCTAACTAAAGGAGAGGGACCATCATCTGGTAAACTTTGGGTGAGAACCTAAGCATCAGGGGATGGACCCAATCCTGAAAACCTTAATCTGCATTGCTGTTAATCAATCTGCTGTGGTCAGAGGGATTATTCATCTGAGGAAGGATTACTCATGTGAACATTTGCAAGATTGGTCCCTGAATTAATGTGTGAATCAGTGCGGAGTTTGGCTCTTTTTTCCTTCTTCTTCCCCCCCCCCCCCCGCCTTTAGTTAGAATCAAGAAGGTTGATAGAGGAGAGAAATTAAAAACTATTTGCATCCAAAGGAGCTTGGTACAGAACTGTAGTCAATGTAGGCAACAAAAGGTATCACTGTAATGAAAAGGGAGCTTTGTTTACGGAGGCCTTTTGTTATTAAAGTAGCACTGGTGAATTTCAGGTGGTAAAGTGAAGGCTGCATAGAAACCGGAGGTTAATAGAGGACAGAAAAATAGAAAAGACCATGTATGCATGTGTTTGCATGTATGTTTAGACACGGGATTTGTGCAGGCACATACATGCACATCATTACATTCCACCCTATGGATTCTGCTATTTAAACAGAGCTCTTCAGAATATTCCTAGTACCCGCACTGTGAACACTGTAAACATGTTGTATTAGTCCTTTGAAAAGAATATCGAGTTTATTACCTCCCCATCCCTACTCTGTAGTATGTGTGTTCCTGTACATAATGAGTAATGAAAGCAGGCAAGCCTGTATTGCAGGGACAATAATGCTTCATGTTAATATGGTCCTTTTCATCATCAAATCATTGTGCAATCAATAACAAATTAATGTTCACAGTGCCCCTCTGAGGAAGGGAGATTCCAGTTTAATAGGATCTGGTAGCGTTGCCAATTACAAAGGTTGCCTGAGACTCCCTACAATAAAATACTGTTTGGCTTTGATAAACTACACGTGCTTTGGCTGAAACTCTAAATTGGATGCCTGCCTTCAGTTCAAATTCTTTAATTGTTTTGGGAAAATTTCAGCCAGACCCATTTGCCTATCCCTGAGAACAACCCAGAGGAGAACCGGGCAGGTTTGAACCCAGTCAAATGAGATGCTTTGTAAAGCTCTCCTGTCCCCATGCTTTACAGCATGATACTAAGAGCTGGCAGGAGGTGAAGCTCTTTCTCAAGTCTTTTTGCTATCTTGGGGAAAATCTGCCCCAAAGTGGCCAATTAAAAGCCTTGGGAAAATGGCAGTTCTCATGCTCACTTGAGATGCATATTTCCAAAACCAGATTCCCTGGTGGCTCAGCTCCAGCGGAGGCAAGAGTTATTCCTGTCATTGCAGCACTGGCCTGGGACAGGCCAGGAAAAATTTGAGTCTGGATACCTGAGACAAAAGCAGCATGTCTGTCTTCCCTGTGCTTTCAGGGACTGACAGGGAGATCCAATAGTGAGACTAGAGGAGACACTAAAAAGAGCTGGAGGGAATTCAGGAAAGCTGGAAAGACAAAGGATGTTGGAGTATACTGGGATGGATTGAGAAGAGACACAAATGGGGAACAGACTGGGATTCAGACTCATGGGTAGTATCTGCACTGGCATATGAACCAGGTCCAGAGCATAGGTTTAAGAAATTAATTATTACCTTAATCTTAGCACAGACTTTGGCATGGGTTTGGCCCATATCAGCCTCCCAGCCACCTTCTGAGTGCAGTTTGAAAGTCATCACAGTGGAGTGTTTCCAATAGGCACTGTAGACAAGGATAATGTGTTTTTTGGGAAAAGAGAGGTTTTTTTCTTTTCCTTTATTTTCTATCACTAGTTTGGGATTTGGGGACTTTAACTTAATTTAGGTTAAAGATGGATTTTAAGAGCTTTTTGAGAGTGTTGTCCTCACAGAACTGTAAGCACAGTCAGTACATCTTGAAAATCAGACCTAACTCTGAAAAGGATTTTAAGCAGCTAATTCATATTTGGGCACCCAGCTGCTTGCTGAGCTTTAGAGAGAACCAGACATGGAGATGAGGTGTATAAGAAATATATTTTAATGAAACTTATAGTCGCACAGTAAAAGCTGTTATGGAATCCTTTGTACAGTCCCGTACCAAGGCCAGAAGAATGGGCTAGAAACAGTGTTTAAAACTTAGGTAATAAATTTAGGGTTTGAAAGGTTTCTTTGTAGTTAACTAGTCTTCCGTATGTAGAAAGTTTATTGAAATGTCAGAATATAGGATTAATGGGAACTGGGGAGAGTCGACTGGAACAGCTTGTAGTTACCTGCCAAGAAACCGTGAACTTTGGTAAAAGGTAATTCCGGCAGGGGGAGATTGCGACTACCGACTCATATACCACCTACCCAAATCGTACCCCAGACCCATTTCTGGACCTTTCTAACCTTTACTGCGCAGAATCGGATATGGGAGGAGAATATGTTAATAATTTTCAGGAAATATTATGTTTATGCATGAATACTTAATGAATATGTATGAATAAGTTCTATATATGGTGTCTGATTTTAAAACTTGGTGTGCGTTGATCGTGAGAGGGCTCACTCATGCACCCGGCCGTCAATAAAGAAGTGTCTGCTTATCTACATCAAATTGGTGTCGATAAGTTCTTCATTCCTAGATTTTGGTAAGATCTCTGTCTGTCTATCTCTCTGCCTATTTCTCTCTCTCTCTCTCTGTCTATCTATATATCTATGAATCTATCTGTTCTTTGCTGTCTGATACATGATATCTCTACCTGCATTATTTGTTATTGTTTTTGCAAATATCTCAGTTTCCTTAATGGTCATTTTTCCAAATCCATCCTAGAATTTATGAAAGTAATAAACTTTAGATCTGGTCTTACACCTTTTTAAACTTCTATTTCTCAGTATTGTTCTCTGTTTCTGTCCAAGATAGTAAATCACCTATACTGTGGGCTGTCTTCTAAAGGCCAGACATGTAGATGGAGGCTGTAAAGGAAATAAGCAAGGATATGCAAACTGTCCAGGGCTTCAATAGCAAAGGGAGAGACTACTCATGCTTCTAGTTAACTGTTTAGCCAACTCAAAATTCATAAGCTTATGGAACAAATACAAGAGGTCATCTGGCTGCTGTGTATGCACACAAGTGTGTATTCTCTAGGAAAGTTTCGCTTCAAAACAGCTTTTACACCTGGGAGCTGTTTTAATCTTGGACACTCTTCCAGCATCTCAGGAAAACTGTGCATTGCACGTACCTCCCCGTGATCTTAAATTAATAGTTATAGTACAAGTGACAGCATAATATAAAGATTCAGACTCCATTTGTTCCGTTGACTGCAATAGGAGGGTGAGAAGGTCTTTTTCTGTATTTCCAGTTGGTGGGCTGTGCTGGGCCTGAAATTAGAACAGACAATATTTCATCCTTTGTGCTTTCTGCATATATCCATTTAATTCGGGAGCCCCAGTTGCCTCTGTAGTTGATGCTGAAAGATAGGCATTGTCGAGGGCTGTTCATCCCTCCAGACCTTTGGTTGAAGAGGAAGTGGTAGATTTGAATTGAGAAAGAAGAAGTGCCAGGTCTCTGGGAGGCAGCAGATGAGAAAAACGCTCAGAGAAGGTCACAAGTGGGACTGGGAAAGGGGGAGAGAGAGAAATCGAGAGGGAATGCAGAGATGAAAAGAAAACTCTAACTCACAGGGAAGGCAGCAGAAGGCAAAAGACCTACAGTTTCCTGGAAGAACTAGATAAGTCTTCCTGAAGAAATGGCTTGGGATCAGAAAACCAGAGATCGAAAAGAACTGGGTAGGTAAGAAAACTGAGACCTTTCTGAGGAAGCTCTGAAGAGGCAGTTAAGGAAACTAGATGCAATGGCTTGGAGGGGTAAGAGCATAAAGTCAAAGAGGTAAAGCATGGGGAGAAATGGCAAAAAAGCTGTAGGCTTTTCCAGAGTCCATAATGGAATAAGAGGTCTCTAAATCTTCCCACACTTCCACAGTCTTCAAATTCATCTAGGATACTGACAAAGTGTTCCAGCTTCATTCACAGTGGCTCCTTATGGAAAACTTCTATCACTATCAGCTATCATAGAATCATAGAATCATTTAGGTTGGAAAAGACCTTTGAGATCATCAAGTCCAACTGCTAACACAGGACTGCCAAGTCCATGTGACAGGAAATAATGCAATGAATGTAAAGATGTCATCACCTTTGTGAATTTATCTACACCAAAAAAAGTACTTAAGATGAACAGAGAAATTCGTACATGCAGTTACGTGCATATATTAACATTGAAATTTAAGATTTGCCAGTATTATTTTCACATACAGTTGGAAGTCAGGGTTTGAAATCATGGGGCAAGTTCAAACATGAGTTTAAACTTCCTCCCACTGGACTGGCTGGAAGCACCCCATCAATTTTATCAAGAAGTCAACTCAAGCACGTGGAAGAAGTCAAATGAAATACTGGTATCCAAAGTAGGATCAGTTGAAGACTCAGAGTCAAAACAGGAGACTTCCTGTCTGTAGTTCTGTTTTCATGCATTGGCTCATGCTGTGCTCCTGCTGGTGCCCAGCCAGAGCGCTGCTAAGAAGAGACCAAGGAGAACCCTGCTAAGTCTCAGACTGACAGAATTAGACCTTGCTTTCCAGGGGCAATTGATTTTGAACAAAAAAGGCCTGATCTTCTTTGCAGTCTGTGCAGAGGGAAGGAAATTTGTCTTTCTTCTTGCTTTTGACTGCAGGAAATGTCCAACTGACTGATCAATGGGGTGCATGCTGTCTGTTTGCTTGCAATGCAACCTGAAAAGAAACAAGACCTCACAGACTGGGACATAAAGGTGAGGCTGTACCATTCTTTCATCAGAGAGAGAAATGCATAGCAAATGGCAGCCATGTGTGTTATTGCTATTGCCTATGAAATCAATGAGGAGAGAAGCTTTCTTAGCAATGCACCTGAGAGAGAAGTTTGCTCCCTTGAAGAACCAGGATCAGGCCACAAGGAAATCAGCTAGCTTAAAGATTTTACGTGGCTGAAAAACATCATGTAATGAAATTACCCTCTTGCACATATCAATATATTCAGTATCTTTGGGGTTTAGTTGTTATGAAATGGAACATTTTTAGCAAAGAGATGTCTATCTCTAGGTGATCTTTTTTTCCATCCACACAGCTGAATCAGTTGAACTTGTGTAACTCCATACATCCTCTGAGCCTCAGGCCCCAGCAAGCTTGTCCTACCAACATGTCAACCAATCAAGCTGTAAGAGCCTGAAAGCTTAGTTACTTTCCACAGTCACATCAAAAGGTCATATTAAAGGCAAGAGCTTTGCTTGGTGGCTTATGCGTTTTCATTACAGAAAGTGGATGGGTCTAGGTTTCAGAATACATAGGAATTTGTGCTTAATGAAGATGTAGGTACAATTTTTGGTGACTGTTTTCTGCAGCAAATTTGCTTCCCAAAGAAGCAAGTGCTGCTGTCCAAAGGCCATCGGTTCCCTCCATCTTTGCCTCTCCTGAACTCTACAGAAAACTTAGACTGGGTTTCACAGTCCATCCCAGAAAACCTCAGGTTTTTAATCTGAAAGCAAGGACTCTTTCAATCAAATCTGAATTCTGTCTCAATGATTGGTATGAAATATCTTTGTTTATATTGGTTAAGGATCTGCTTTTTCATGCCAAACTATTCAATAAGAAACTTTGCTGTTACTCAGTTCCTCTATTTTCAAAGAAAATAAGAACCATGTGAGGAGTAAACCTCTGTCTAAGCACATAGGACCCAAAGCCACCAGCATGCACCTCAGTTTCAAAACACTAAGATTCTTCTCAACTGTTTCCAAGCATGGAAAGTTACAAGGAATTCTTTATTACTATGTCTGAAATATCCAGTTCAAATATACAAGTATACATTTTTAAAGAACTCTTTTTGTTGTTGTATCCCTTTCCCTTCTTTCAAAGCATTCATCTTAGCAGCAGATAATATACCAAATCATCCCCAGTTATCATATTTCATTGATTTTGCTATACTTGCCATAGACCATGTTGAGGATTTGAAAATCAGAATTCAATAATGTCAGCTGAGCTTGGGAAGGCAACGTGGCTTCTGATAAACCAATTAATTAGCTGAACAATCTCAACCTGCACCCTAATATTGACCTTAATATTCTGGGACATTTCTGCCACATACAATTTTCAACATGTTAATTTTCTATTGTGACATTAGTAGTATGTTCTTCTTGTACTTAAGCTTGTGTAAACTGGAAGATACTCTGTTATCAGTGGATTTACTAGTGAGTTGGGGCAAGGCTGAGCAGTATTAATTCCCAAACTTAACTGAGTACAGAACAGCTTGTAGACTCAGCAGTGTTTCTGTGTTCCTGAGCTCATATCGGGATGAGATATAGGACCATATCAAGGCTCCTGTGCCATGGTTTCCACAAAAAGAAAAGCAAGACATGCAGTCTGGATGGGAACTATCA
Source organism: Falco rusticolus (assembly GCF_015220075.1). Lineage (NCBI taxonomy): Eukaryota > Metazoa > Chordata > Aves > Falconiformes > Falconidae > Falco > Falco rusticolus. The sequence goes on along the minus strand of NC_051209.1, from coordinate 17,610,361 downwards.
TGTGGTCAGTTTGGAGACAGTAAGCACTCAGTAGACTTTCTGAGGTTCCCCTCATTTGTGTTGTGCTGAAAGTGGGGGATGTGAATGATAAGAATTGAGTTTCATTCCTGAGTTTAATGCTGTTTTCATTTGGGACATCATGTATCTATGCTGATCTCCAGTTTGCCTTTTGTACTGAGTAATGGACTCAGTAATGAATAGTCATTATGTGTTTTTAATATTGATGAATCTAGATTTTGGCTTATACGGGATCCCAGAAAGCAGGAGGCGAACCTCCCATTGAATCTCTGGGTGGCATTTTCCTTCCTGACTAGTCAAAACAGCTGGTGGAGATACTTTTGTCTATTCAACAAACATGGGAAGACTCACAACTAGTCACTAAATCAAGTGAACTGCTAAAAGTAGGTGGTAAAGCTTCAGTCCTAAGTTCGTAAGTGTGCATAGAGGAAAGGTCACTGTGGTGAGTAAATACCATATGACACACAGCAGTATCACTGGATGCAATAGTTTCCTGGAGATAATTTGCATGATGATGGACTGAGTGCCTGGGAGTCTTAGCAACAATGAAACACTCTTCTGCAATACAACTCAATGCTTGTAGATACAATGAATGCAAGGAATTGAATGTAATGCTGTCATTGGCCCTTACCCAGTTTTCTGATTGAAAAACAGTCTGTAATCCCATGCACACTCAATCAACCAAGGTCCAATGTTGGGGTCTGCAGCGGGTCTGCAGACAAGTTAGTTGACTTCAAAGACTTAGCCGTGTACCTTTAAGACAGCCACAAATTGTCAGGTATGTAAACAGGGTGTGAAGAACCAGAACTTAGAACCGCAGCATACGGGCACCTACAGCAACAGCAAATAGCAAGCAAGAAGAAGGACACAAAAACCTATCAGGGTCTGACACCTGCACTGTCTAAGATATATAAATAGTTTGTATAAACAATAAAGGCCATTTTGTCCGAACCCAGCCATGCAGACATAGTGTTTCTTTTCAGTCCGTCTCGACTTGTGTCACCACAGTCCAAGATGGAGGAAAAGAAAGAAAAGACCAATACAGTCAGAAATACATTATGCAATATGAGGGCTTGGACATGATAATAGCAGGGGTTTTTAAAGAGGATGGAAGGTATGACACTCTTGAAAACATCCTTTCAGAGGCTGTCCAGGGAGAAGTTCAGCATCCCTTGGCAACAAGAAAACAGATGAATATAGAGTTAATAACGTTCCAAGGCCAGCATTCTCCTGCTGAAACAGATTCTAATATAGAAGGCTACATGTGAGCTATTTTTGTGCCTACAATGACTGCTGTGTTTGCCTCTACTCCCAGCATCACTGTCATTGTACTGTATATAAAGCACTTTGGGACAAGTTGGCTATGAAAGGAAGTTCAGTTTGTGAAACCAAATTCTATTCTACCCTCAGTCACTGCACACTGAGCCGGGTCAGCTCTGCATTCATTTAACTTCTTTTTTTTCAGAATTTACAGCTCCTGCCTGTCTTCAGAGTTACCGAGGAAGCACACACATGGTTTTATATAAGTCATGCAGATATTATGTTTTTATTTGTAAAAATATATACATGCTTACACATACACAGAGACACATATAGACTCTGTAAAAATGACTCATAATAAAAAGCAAGAGATGGGATAAATATATCAGCTCATGCCTTTCTTTGCTTCAGATTTTCTATTGCTTTTCTGTTGAATGATATTTCTGTACTATCTACATAATGAGTACTGTCTTTCTTCAGATAATTAAAGACATGCTGCCCATATCCAGCTAAAATTATATATTTACACATGGCAACCTTCTAATAATAAACGCGTGAGACTGTTACAACTGAACAAAACCTCACAAGTCTTCATTATTTCCCTCCACTTAGGCTCTTTATTATCCTTCTTCTTATGCATCTAGCTCTGGTGAGAGATGCCAGAGAAAATCTCAGTAGAAGGACAAGGCAATACAGCCTGTTGGCTTGCACCTGGAGTCTGATGACTTGGACTGGCTCCTTGGTTCTGATCTCTGGCATGGCTGTGGGCCTCTTTCCTTTGCGTTTCATGACCTCTAAAATTGGAATAGCATCATTTCTCCCTTACCTTGCTCCCACACAGAGAGACTTTCAAGGAAACTTGAGAGAAAACCATTGCCTTTTTCAAGGCCAAATACTTGCCCATGAAATATCACAAAATACCTCCAGACTGTGATCCTATGCCCTCCCTACAGAGTATGAAAAATCTTCCTTCGAATGTGGTAACTCATTTTGGATTCTAGTTTTGTGGTCTTCTCTGTAACATTAGAACCAGAGGGAGTTGTATTAGACCAACAGATGCAGCTGGAAAAAAACCCCACAAATTAACCACCAAAACCCAACCCCCAAAAAATCAGTTGCATGAGCCTGAAGAAAGCCCTGAAGAAATATGATGGCTGAGGAGGTATTGTTATGGGTTTGTTTCATTTTGTTTTCCTTAGCAATATGGCTGGATTAATAAAAAGATTTATCTGCTTTCTACTCCAATTCACATTATTCCTATGCTTAAATCATCCTTATGACAAAACCAGTACCACCACAGTGTACTGCAACCCTGGAAGAAGAAACAAACAATGCACACCTATGTAAAACACTATAACAAAATGATCTTTTTCTTTCTCAACCTACAGAACAACACATACAAAGCACATGTTGCAGCCTGCCATCTTCGCTTTGTGCTAAGGAAGCTGACATCACTGTCCTTGCTCCAGAACCAGTGAGCTCAATCTGCAAGCAAGAATCACTTGTGCAGAGTTGAGGAAGAAAGCTAGATTTTCTTCTTTGGGTTTCCCATTAAATGAATACATGAATAGCATTCTCACACACATGCCTCAGTTTCAGAATGACTGTGATCAAGAAAAAATGCAGATAACGAAGCATGGCCAGTTCAAGTTTAAGCAATATGGTGTTTACTTGTTTCCCACAGCCTAGCCTCGAACCCAAGCAAAAGGATTTGCTCCACTTCTTCCTTTCCTGCTCACCATTCAGCATTTCATCTCATCTTCCTGCTCCCCTGCTAAAGTGTATGTTGGTTTTGGTTTAATTTTTTTCTTTCTTTCTTTCCTTTTTTTTTTTTTTTTTTCTATTTTGCTAAGTCTGTTTACAATGATTCCTTCTTCTCTTTTTCCTGTCTTCTGTAATCTTGGTCCCAGGAGTTTGGTTCTCTGAAGATCTATTTTGGTGCCCCTTGTTTTACTGTTCTAGATCATTTGGTAGCCAAAAAACATTTCAATTCACATTTGACTTCCCCAATAAATCCTGTTATCCCTGCCCAGTTGCCAGCCCTCTCACTCACGGTCATTATCAGCTATATCCTATTTGCCCTAATCTGGTTATCTAGTCTTTTATCAGCTTATTTTACCAGCCCCCACCCAAGCAAAACTCCCTTGAATCCAGTAGCAGGCAAAGGCCCTCCTGTCCTCTTTGGAGTGGATAATTCAAAACCTCAAAGCATGTGACAAGGCAGTTCTGAAAGACTTTGAAAACATCCATGCAAAATAGCTCAGGACAGTGATTCCCCTCAGAGGCCAAGGTAGGCCAAACTATTCCACCTAAGCCATGCAACAAGAAATCACTTGGGAGTAAGATCTAGACTTTGCTCCATAACATCATGATTCATAGCCAAAAAAATCCTCCATTCCTCCCACAACTGGCTGCGGAATATTTCTGTACTTGTCCACTTCCTAGCCCCTTCCAGGCTTTTCCAGGTACTCACTGATGAAAACCACTCTCTTGGCAGAGAACATTTTGGCAGACTACACAATGTATCTCTATTTCCCATGAATAAATGTTTCTCATCCACCCTCATCCACTGTTATGTGCATTTGAGCCTGGACTGAATTTTTTCACTAAGCTATTTCTTCTGATTATTTAAAAGGAACATTTTGAAATGTTTGAATTTTGTATGCAAAACACAACCTTTCACATGCCAGGACCTTTGGAAAATCTCCTCAGCAGTTCTGTGTGTTGAATCAATAGCCCAGAGGTGTGTCAGATGACAGTGCAATGTTAGACATGTCCGTCTCAGATGAGATGTAGAATTGTGGTCCTAAGAAGCCAGAGGTTGTTGAGAACGCTGTCTGTTAAACAGCAGCTAGCAACTGGGCAAGGTTTTAGATCTGGAAGTGAAGGAAAAATCTCTCCTTCACTGATAATGCAGCATCAATACATGGAGTGTTGATATGATTATTTTTGTGGGGGGCTTCTAGTGTTGATATGATTATTTGTTGTGGGATCTTCAGTAACCACCAGTAGGCAGGACTGGATTTGATGTCGTGTTTGAAGGAAGGCATCTGCAAGATCACAATATCCTTCATGACCTCAGCAGAGCCCTGCTTGGTAACGGGCATCGAGTGGAAAAGGAAAGAGGTCTTTTACTGACTCATTCCCATTTCCTGAGTCACTCGAGTTTCCCTTGCAGGTCTTCAACTACGCATTATTCTAAGGTTGCATTACTGACAATGCCATAATAAAAACTGAGTTGTGATATTTCATGATGTAAATTTCTCCTGCATTAAACTTTAGTGATTGAATTCTTTCTACAATTGTTGGCTCAAATTCATCAAAAGAAAAATACATATTCTAACGTAATTTTTTCTCTTCCACATTAAAATATACTGATGCTTTTACTGAGAAAACCTTTAAAGACAACTTATCCAAAAATGTGAATATATTTATTTTTGGGTTTTTTCAGATATTTTTTCAGAACTCCCATTAATTTAAGACAATCTCACCACACTTCCTATTTCACCCTCTGACTCATCTTTAGGATTTCTCAGTCATCTGGTGTGTAGTGGGAGTCGAAATAACCAGCAGAAAAGTTGGGCTCTTGCCTCTTCTCCCCCACCCCCCATGTCACAACTAAATCAAGATATGCCAAGGAAACAATGGAATTAACAAATAAACTACATTGTTAAAGTAAATGGATGCAGCAGAATCAAATTAACAGTAATATTGGTTTTAAATCTTTAGCAGTTGTGAAGGCAACCAATTCTAACAACATAAGAGGGGACAATTCAACAGCTACATTCTGGAAGATGGAGAGTCAATTTCCTCCACAAGCACAAACTCTCTGCATGAATGTTTCTGTTGCCCATATGTCAGGGAAGAATTATAGCATCTTTTTCCTTCACAGGAATGTTGGTAGGATAAATACATTGAGGACTGGGAGGCACTCAAGTCCAGACTCAGCCCACTTAACTATGACACCTGTCTGAGGAAACCAAGAAGAAATTTAGTTATTCAAGGATATATAAAGTTGAGGCAGAAGGACGGACATCTGCAGAAGGCAATTTAGCCTGCTGGCGATGGGAGTCACCTTCAGGAATTGTTTATCATTTTCCATTGAACTCATAGCAACTATGTACTTAGGGATGGGATGCAGTTGTCTGAACATGCATTTGTAATGATCTCCTAAATGCCCTAAAGAAGCTAAGACATGTGCTTGGGGTAGATGGATATGACACAAGACTTCCAGGACAGAGTGGGATGTCCCACAGCTCTTTCCATGACAGTTGATGTCTATGTTGAAACAATTGAATTTTGCTGAAAGTGTTTAACACAGGTAAATAAATTTGGTCTTCAGGATACCACCAGTGAACACCAGTTAGGAGTTAAATAGGACAACTCTATTAGATGTAGAAACACCCAGTTGAAGACTTCTGCTAGAACATTGTGACTACCTTGAAAAGTGTGTCGAGCTTCAAAAGTACCTTTACCATTCTGTTTTCCCTCTTCTTTCAGCTTTCAGTTTCACCTAAAGTGTTTGTTAGCTCTAAGTTTAGGTAGGAATAAGGACAGGTAAAAGGTGAAATAGGTAATGCTATGTTACATTACATATGATTTTTTAATGAGGTGTTAAAACAGTGACATTCCCCAAGGAATGCTGAAGGAAATGTTTTCTATATTCTGTTCTCAGACTGGTGGCTGCTCTGTGTGTGTCTCTGAGCAGGTTTTGCTGTGCTGGTGAAATAACGGGTGATCTTGCAGGTCTGTTAAAAGGTAGCAAAGATGATATGTAGAAAAGTCTAGAACATCCCTCGAAATGCCATGGAAATTACCAGTGTTTCCTGAGCATGTCATTCATCATCTTAGTCTCGTAGATGTATCTATGGCCCTCGTTGGTCTAGGCTCTGAATATTCTCCTCATCTCAGATGGCTGCAGGCCTTAAGAAATATGAATCAATAGGTTAATTGATACAAACTCCCTGTAAAGACAATGGAAAGAGACAGAAAGACCCAGTCAGTGATTCAGATGTAAGTTGGGTTGAATTCCTCTTATGAGGTGTTGTCTCCATCAGTCTAGAACACCTCTGCACCCAGCCTAGGTACCCCAGCTCAGCTACAGCTGTGCAGGCCACAGTGGCTTAAAAATATATATATTTAGAAACTCCAACAAATTCCTTCCTCACCAGCAGAGATACAGCCCTGGTGTATGTCATTCCCTTTCTGTATTATTGGCTTTTTCCCCATCTCTCGGCTCCAGAGCGCTGCCTCTGTCTTGCTGTATCTGAAAGATTATAAACTTTCTTTTCTGTCCTCTTGATTATTCCTTCGAACTCTGCTAATAGCTGACCAGGTTCCATTGCACTGTAACACAGTATATAATTGTCGCGACGGAGGGAAGACACAGTCACTCAATATGAGTGATCAGCAGACTTCCTTTATTGTGCCTTACAGTCACCTTTTATGCCTTGTTATAATTAGCTCATACATATTACAAAAGTTAAGTTCATTATTGGTTAGTTGCCTAAATATCAAGCCCACCCCTAGTTTCTCTTCTGTAGATGTCTGTTCCCACCTGCAACATTCTTTTCCTACTGAAATCTTCCTGTTATTGTGTAGCAAGAACAGCCAAAGACAGTGTATTTTTGCTTTACTTCAGATAAGCTGAGAGCGATGTGCATTTTTGTCCAGCCAGCTGGACTATGTCTATGTGACCCTTTTCAGCTAGCCAGTTATCCACAATTCCCCCGTTTTTATTTTGGGCGACATAGGCCTGGTTGACCATTTTCAATAACAGCGTTTTAACACAGGAAAATACACAGCCAACTTATAAAATCTCAGTTCAGAAGTATAATTCCTGAAATACTTGAAAAATAAAGTTAGCTTGAAGCTTTAATTTAGATGCTCTTTCTGTTCCAGTGATATAAAAAGTTTAAAAACTTCAAAGGTAATTTTACAGTTCTGAACACGGACTAATGCAAGCTCAAACCCCAAAAAGAAACCAAACTGATGTTTGACTAGGAATATTTGCAAATATTTTAGTGGAAAATCCCTGACCATTAACAATTTTCTGTCCAAATAACAACTGCCCTTATGCAACCAACCAGTCCATACATTTTCTGAAGAATACCTCATTGATATCAAAGAATTAACAAAGGGGAAAAATTAGTTGTAAGCTATATACAAATGCTACACGTGAGTATTTCTCACTCAACTGCCTCAAGTTAAAATAGTAGTATTTGTTAATATGTATTAAAAAATCATTAATTCTCTAGAATAGCAGTTGACTTCCATAACACTATGTAAGCAAAAGAGGCTTAAGATGGGTTTTCTGAATGCTAACAATTTATTTTAGACAGTCTAAACTCAGGTCTTGAAAGATTTCACTCTGCCAGACGTAGAAACACTGTTGTACTCCAGTTGTGATATCCCTTTTCCCAAGTTGTCACATGCACATCTCGCTCAAGCAACATTATTGTTAAAGTTTCTCTCTGCTACATAAAAGCATATTGCACTTGTTGATATAAAAGACAGCACCCTTACTTAGATTATTACCTTATTACCTCATAACTCTGAGTATACCTTGTATCTCTGATTTCATCACTTCAAAAATTCACCAGAAGCAGATAAAACCACAGCCTCAGACTAAACTACACCTTAACTGCTGATCCAAATAAAGGCATTCTCTTCAGATATGCCTAATGCTTACAAATAATTTTGGCTGGTTTTGATCAAAAAACTATTATTACAATAATGATCAAAAATAATAATCCCGTTTGCAAAATGCCTTTAAGCCAGCCTCCTAGTCCCAACCAATTTCCACATTCAGAATACAGCATAAATACAGAATACAGAATAAATTATCTCCATCAAGGCAAAAGGGCTTCTCTTTAAGCACAGAGATGTTTGCTAGTTCAAGGCAGAAACCCAATTCTTGTAGGGGACATCTGAAGCACTTTTTTTTTTTTTGGTGGGTTTGTAATGAATTCCGTATTTTTCCTTGAGAAGCTTAAGCTGTTCCTCTTGTTTCAGGAGTGTTTCCAACTCTGATTTGTCGAATAGGTCCGTATTTCCCAAAAATATCATACATTTCCTCCGCTGTGGTTTTATACGGCAGGTTCCGAATATAAAGGATCCCATTGACCTCTGGGGGCAGCCAGATGTTAGCTCGCTTGGCCGCTTGCATCGCCATGGCGCCGATCGGAGGGCGGGGGGGTGCCGCCTCGGAGAGAAACCGCGGCCGGGAAGGGCCTGCCGGGCCGCGCGCCGCCGCTCGCCGCTGCCGCGGGGGTCCCGGATGCTATCCCATACGCTAATAACCCGGGTAATGCCTTTTTACAATCTATGTCCTGAACGCTCCGCTTTTCTAAAAAGCATTTGAGCGAATCGTACGTCGCTTGTCTCTCCATACCTTCGTCAGCGCTGTTGCAGCCTTTGCGAGACTTCGGCGACGCGTGGCCGGCGGGACCCTCTGTAGGTGCTCCCGGGCGCGGGGACTGTGCCCTTCCGCCTCCTGCGCTGCTTTCAGGACCGGTACCCGAATCTCCGTCGAACCGTGGCTCGCAGGTTCAGCCCTCTCTAGGGTCCCTGTTCGGGTGCCATTTGTCGCGACGGAGGGAAGACACAGTCACTCAATATGAGTGATCAGCAGACTTCCTTTATTGTGCCTTATGTCTATGTGACCCTTTTCAGCTAGCCAGTTATCCACATATAATAATCTGCAATTATTGTCCATTTAGGCTTTCCCCTGGGTCTGCTTTATTCCTGTCATCAGTGGACCTGTGCACTGCTTTTCTGCCGATTTTACTACCAAATTCATTGTTGTGGAGAAGAAAAAAAGGTCATTGATGATCTATAACCTGTTATATTATTTTCCTGACTGTCGTTCTTATCTTCTTCACCCCCACCCCCCAATTCCTTGGCCTACTCTAGAGACTTTACAAAAATTCCTTTATAATATGCCTTCCTCAGCTGTTGCATCCTGTTCTGTACTGGATCACTCCTTAAGTGTTTTGCTGCTGCATTTGCTACTTCTGCACAGCAGTTACAATTTATGTATTACCTGGAGGTCAGCATGCACAATAGCTCTGCTGCATTTTCACCCTCTTTGACTTGGCTTCTCCACCGTCTTTTCTGTTCTGGACAGCTAAGGTATCTAGAATCCTAGCTTGGATATTACAGTTTATTACCTTTCATTTTCATTAGGAAGGAAGAAATTATCACACCAAGTCTGACCTACTTAGCATCTGCACATGTAATTTATCTACAGAACATCTATCTCCTGCCTTTCTTCTCAGTTTTGGGTTATCCTCCAGGCCTGGCTTAGGTAGGCTGGTAAACCTTTCCTTCAGTGAAACTCTTGGATTGAAATGTAATGAATTTATCAAGGCAAAGTCAAGTGGCAGTTATGTGACTTACAAGCCAGAGGGTTATTGGTGGGAATAAAATTTCTAAACAACTCAGAGGATCTAGGCTGTTGTACACATGAATTTACAGAGGCACACTGTTATACCTACTTCTTTCATGTGTTTTTTGTATGGTTTTTTATAATTTTCTTTCAATATACCACTGATTAATTCCACCACCTTTGAATTTATCCAGTCTGTTCCTGTAAACATTAGAAAAGGGGTTCTTTGCACACTCAGGCAAGTCCACATGCATGCTGCTCAAAGGGTTAAATGTGTACAGTGGCTCTTTTAAAGAAAACCAAACTCTTCTGCAAATCATTAGAATGAATGTGTATGTAGCCTTCTTCAGCCCCCCCCCCCCCGACCATACTTATGCTTGGTTAATGGGCATGACATCCATGTCTAGATCCAGTCAGTTCAGAGGTAGCTTCACTGTGGAGCTGAGCAGAAGCAAGGAGTGAACCTCGATATTTTGTTCACAGCCCAGTGAAGCTTCTCCACCACCCTGCTATGCCGGATATGTCCCCCACAGGCTTCCTGGGCGTGCTTGGATGTTCTCTCCAGGAGCTGTTTGTGCTACCCTCTAGTGGCCAAAGCACAAAGAATACAGTCAAATTAAGAGCACATATCAATTTTTATGCAAAGGTGATCATGGTTTGTTGTGGTTTTTTGACAACATGAAATCAAAGCAAACCGTTTGGGAAAGTGGAAAGAAACCCACACTACCCAACTAATAAATCTGTTTGAAGTTAAAGGTTGGGAATGAAATGGAACTTCTAAAATATGAGTGTCTTCTAAATATATGCAATTTGCATAATACAAAACCTTGATGAAATGGAAGGTGATTTTAGAGTCTACGCAGGGACTCAGAGTATTTTAAATATACCAGAGATTTCTTGTGTGAACAGAAGGCAATAGTCTGATGTTCCCACTCAACACCAGTAAAATATGACAAAAATACTGAGTTTCCCCCACTATTTGTCTCTTGTCGACTATAAACTTTTTCAGCAACAGAAACTCTCCTACACTGTTCATATAGCTCAGTGAAGTTCTTATCTTTGTTGAATCCTACCACAACAGCGAAAGGAATAAATAATATCTGATGAATTACAAGGTTGTAGAAGATGAGATAAGATGGAACTCAGTGGTGGAGAACTGCTGACCAAAGACAGATGTCTAAGAGTTGTGGAGGAGCATGAGACAGGGTTTCCAAAGTTATTTAGCTATCTGACATGCTGGATACTACTGTAGGGATCATGTAGGGTGAGTGAGAAAATTCAGGGAAGGATAAGGAAGGGCAAAGGGACAACACAGCTAACTGACCACGGAAGAAAAATGGGCAAAAGATGTGAGACTCTGAGTGCCACAGAATCCAAACTGACACTGAGATTTAACATGTATAAGAAAGTAATGAAACATCCCTCAATATTCCTCTCCTTCCTAGTCCTCACTAACAGTTCTTTCAAGTGTACGTTTAGAAATGGGCCTGTTCTGACTCTTAGAAAGCCACACATTTTTGTAGAGAAAATAGGCTCAGCAAGAAACATGGGAAATGCTGGGGAACAGAACCAGCAAAAAACATTTTCTTTTAGTGGAAACAACATTTGGCAGAAGACCTGTTTCGATCCCAAATGTTCAACAGAGATTGTATGGCTTCTTATAATGTTGCTGGGAGCTATGGAAGAAATGTTCTCACATACTTATAATACATACACACGAAAGTCCTCCCCATAAAGCTTTAAAGGTCCTTTAGCAAAGAGTTTCAGAAATCTCAGAGGTTTGCATCTCTGGGCATCTACAATGAGGAAATTTAATTACTAGTTGTTCAAATATTCAGATGGTTCCCAATTGCTTTCAAAACACAAGGCTATTGACTTCTGCTGACACCTCTGTTCTCACTTGGGATAACACCAAACTACTATTCAAATGACAAAGGAGCAACTTAGGAGGAAGTTAAGACCATTAGTTTAAGATTAAAAAAAAATAATTACCCAAAATTTTTAAACTGCTTTAGGTAGTGTGAGACATCATCTAATTTTATTACCTGGTAGTTCATAATCATCTTGCAGTAATGTGCCCAGGCAACTCTATTTCTTCTAGTGGGCATGTGGAAGAGGGTTGCCATTTTGATTGTGCTGTGCTGCTGGAGGTCTATCTCCTATGGGGCTGTTTTAGTCTCATGAAATAGTAACCCTTAATTTGAGGGGCTTGATGCAGTAGGCAAAAATCAAAGTAAGACTTACATTCATAAAAAACTCATGAGTTTGGCAAACAGAGGATAAGACAGCAGCTGAGAGTTTTGAATTGAAAGCTTAGTGGTTAAATCACCGTTGCTTAGTGTTTGTCTTCAAAGCTGTACTCCCAGGAAGGAGGGCAGGCAACCTAGATATTAAGTGGAAGATCAGATTAACCCTGACATTTCTAGGTCAAGGGATAAACTGAGGTCATGCCTTTCCCATGCCCACCAAAGTCACATCTGTGCTGATCAGAAGTGCTCGTGGAAGTACTGATACAAAATTCAGAAGGGCAAATGGTGCCACTACTCTTTAAAATGCAACATGTTAACAATTACTTATGTTTTCACTCACTACATCACTGTGTATGTTCTACCCTGTCTCTCTAAAGAAATCTTATGAATTATTGAAGCAAATGGTTCTATTTTGGCCTCAAATATCCTAGCCTTGAAATCTTATGAATATTTTCCAAATTAGGTCTTCAGTTTACTAGATCATTTTATTACTTGGAACTGGCTGTTTTATTTTTTTTGCTGGTCCTTACTGAGGAGAACAATAGCTTGGAGGCAGAATAATCAAGGAACTAGCTACTGTTTTATGAAGTGCAGTCACCCTTTCTGGTTTCTGGAATACACTTACTGTTGCAGAATGGATGAGAGAAAACGGCCACGGATCCATGGAAGGACTGTGTGACACAGCACTTGACATGAGTTTGGAGTGAACCAGACTAGGCCGCAGTAAAAAAGTTACTGCAATAATGGACAATGGACAAGGAAGATAAGGAAAAGGTCAATGCTGAGCTTGCAGAAGATGTAGCAACTAACTTTGAGGAAGGCACGTAGAGCACGGAGCTGAGCTATGTGACCAGTTAACCGCAGAAACCGCAAGTAGGAGGCCGTATGAAGACGTAACCGTTAGGGCTTAGCCTATCAACATATGACTAGTAGGCATAATTAACTGGAATTGTATAAATGCCATAATTGCGCCGTAATAAATCGGAGCTTGCTTTATCACTCATACTGAGTCGGCTGCTTGCTTCCCCTCGCTCGTCGCAAGTGGCGCCCGAACAGGGACCCCCAATCCCTGTTCTTCACCGGACAGCGAGGACGGAGAAGCACTGGTAGCAGCGACCAGGGAGCAAAGATCGACTGATGCTGGCATCGTATCTCGATCCGTGCTTGAACCACGTTAATCAAGGGAAAGGTTCGCCGTCCGTCAGAGGCTACCCAGGGGAAAAAGGCTGCATCTTAATCAAGGAGAAGAATTCTCTTAATCAGGGAAGAATTCTTTAAAAGCGCGCTATGGAAAAAGAGGTAGCACTCGCTCTTTTACAACGCTTTTTAGAAAAGCGGGGGGTAAGCCCTTTAAAAGATTTAGCTGGGCTAATTACGTTAGGCAAAGCAAAAGGTTACTTTAAAGATCCTGAAAGTATGTTTGAAATAGAAGAATGGCGTAATTATGGGGACTGTTTATGGGATTTAGTGATTGACGATGATAAAGTTGCTAAAAAGTTAATGAAATCTTGGAGAGAGGTCATTAACTGTTTAAAACGTTACAAAGTTGAAAAACAAATGGCCGCAGCTGCCACTAATCGGCTCGAAAAAACTGATTCAACAGCGGGGCGTTTTACAGCAGGAGGAGATTACTTCAGTCCTCCTGCTTCAGGAATTCCTGTCCCTGTTGTTCGTCAGCCCTCAAATCAACCACCTCCTCCTCCTCACACAGAGAAAGAAGTTTGTCCTTCGGCACCGTCTCAAGATCAGGTGCAGGATGGCTCGCAAAGTAACAATTCAGAGGAGGAGTCTACTGAGCTCGAGGGAAAAGCGACAAGGGGACAGTTAAAAGATAAAACATTTAGTAAACCGGTTAACTCACCCCCGCATTCACAGTTAGTTCGGGTCGATTGGGACAAAATACTCCGAGAGGCAATGGAGCAGAAAGATTTTGATGCTGTAACTCAAATTAATTGTCAAGCTTATCCCGTGATTTATACTATTGATAATGCAGGAGTAATGACAGGAGAACATCATACTTTAGATTGGAAAATTTTAAATCAACTGCGAAGTACAGTTAATGACTCAGGTTTACATGGTGAACCTACCCGACAAATGTTAAACTATATTTGGGGAAGTGGAATATTGTGTCCGGAAGATATAAAAAATATTATGAGACTTATTTTGAAACAATCACAGCAATTGTTGTGGCAAGCTCATTGGCAAAGGCTTTGTGAACTATCTGTACATGCGTCGCGTGACCGATTAGCAGGAGTAACCGTAGAACAATTGATGGGGTCTGGACCTTTTGCCTCAATAGAAATGCAGATGCAAACTGGTCCTGATGTACTGTTAGAATCTATGAAACTGGCGCGTGAAGCATTACAAAAAGTAAGAACAACCCCTGCTACACCTTCATATATGTCAGTTAAACAAGGCAGGGATGAGTCTTTTGCCTCTTTTGTAGACAGAGTCACTGATGCGATCAATCGAGCAGATATAGCGGATTTTATGAAGGGACCATTATTGAGGCAGTGTGTATTAGAAAATTGTAACACTTATACAAAAGGCATTTTAGTTACCCTTCCTCTAGATGCTTCTGTTGAAACTATGTTAGAAAGAATGAGCCGAGTGCCTGTAGGACCTCAAGCTTTGTTAGTCGAAGCACTTAAAGAGGTAGGAGACAATTTAGTTAAAACTCAGCAGCAAGCTTTTGCAGCCCTCGCTCCTTTAAAAACATCAGATGAACGGCCAAGTAAGAAACCACCTCGAAAAGACTTTATTTGCTTTCGTTGTGGGCGTCCTGGACATACACGTCGTCAATGTCGAGAGCGCCACCTATGGTGCAAAAATTGTCAAATGGACACAGCATCGAGACAGATTATTTCGGCTGCCACGACCAGATGAAGAAAAACGACTTGTAGAAAAGCTGACATATATTATTCTTCCCATTTTATGGCAGCTGCCTCGGGAGATACAATATCAATTACCCTCTGATAGATTGTCTTTATTACATTTTACCCGTATTTTGCATACTTTGCAAGACCTCTTTGGGCAAGGACCAATACAATTAGAAAAATTTTGTCCTATATGTAAAATTGTTTGTAATTCAAAAATTACATTTTATTGTGGATATTGTAAAAGAGTTGGAGTGTTTAGACGAAAAACTTTATGTTCCTGGGTATGTCCACCCTGTCAAAATAACATTTTACGTTTTGGCTTTGGTGGACATTCCCTTTTGACTGAAACACCTGCTCCCAGTTTTACAGTTATCAACAAAGCATTACAATCTTATGAGGCTTTTGAACAATTATTTTTGGCAGAATTACGTAACGAATTTATCTTTTGGGTTCGCATTATTAAGAAAAGTTTTGAGTCTCATATCATACAACATCATTGCAAACGTGGATGATGGCATTGTTTTTGGGAATTAGCCTATTGAATATTGTCGTTGTTTTCGCTTTACATAGTATAGAGCCTAGACAAAATATGTGGGTTACGTGGGCAAATCAATCAGGAGTTACAGATTTTTGTCTTTCCCTGCAGAAAGCAAGTGATCCTTTCCGAACGTGTCTAATTGGTTACCCTTATATACATTGGCCTGATTTTGAACCTTTGGGAGTAAATTATACAGCCATAAATCAATCATATTTGGCCTGGTTAGACCGGAAGTATAATGACATGAATTTTGGCTTTGGTGATAACTGTACCTGGTGGAACAGTACACTTATTAGAAATACGTATTTTTTACAACAATTGATTTACCATCTAAATGAATCAATCCATTTACCTCAGCAAGAATTAGACCTATGGGGCTCTTTTCCAGCCGCTGGGCCTTTAGTAAATGTTAGTCAAAAACTTAATTGTACCAGAGTTCGCCCCCTATTTCGACCTATCAATGGCTCAGGTGCTGTCATGTTTGGAGATGAATGGAAACGCATCATGCACCGTGACAATGTAATACAATTTTACTTAGGATATCAGAATGTATCAGGGAATTCTAGCCATTGGAACACCTCAAAATATGCCGGTGAATTTGATGTGGAAAGTGTTACAGCGAAATTATTACCAGAAGGATATTTTCTAATATGTGGAGACAGGGCGTGGCCTGCCATACCATTTCGTCCCGTGGGAGGACCCTGTTATATTGGCAAGTTAACCATGTTTGCACCCGCCATGCGTGACTTGGTAAGACAAGCAAATGAGAGTAGAGCAAAACGCAGTCTTCATGACTTAAAGCCAGATTGTAATGATAATGTAAATCTTGGCACAGTGGCTGGAACTGTAGCTCTTTCATTTTTTCTTCCCGGTGGCGCAGCAGCTGCGAATTGGGCTAAAATAAAGACTCTAGCTTGTTGGGCAGTGAAACAATTTAATTCTACGACAGACATTTTATCAGGTCTTGCCACTGATGTTGATAGCTTACGCCACGCAATCTTGCAAAATAGAGCTGCTATAGATTTTTTGCTTTTGGCAAATGGGCATGGATGTCAGGATTTTGAAGGCATGTGTTGCCTAAATCTTTCTGATCATTCACAAAGTATTCATCGACAGCTGGAGGAGTTAAGAAATCGTATGCATCATGTCAAAGAAGGTTCATCAGGCATAGATTCTTGGTTTGCTTCTCTGGGCATAAATGGATGGTTAAGAGACTTGTTAAAACAGGGTTTATCTGTATTGCTGTTTATTGTTTTATTATTGCTTTTGCTACCTTGTATTCTTTCTTGTATCCGAAAATTGTTTGAACGTGTTACCCAATCCTTCCTTGTCCAAAAAGAAAAAGGGGGAATTGTTGCAGAATGGATGAGAGAAAACGGCCACGGATCCATGGAAGGACTGTGTGACACAGCACTTGACATGAGTTTGGAGTGAACCAGACTAGGCCGCAGTAAAAAAGTTACTACAATAATGGACAATGGACAAGGAAGATAAGGAAAAGGTCAATGCTGAGCTTGCAGAAGATGTAGCAACTAACTTTGAGGAAGGCACGTAGAGCACGGAGCTGAGCTATGTGACCAGTTAACCGCAGAAACCGCAAGTAGGAGGCCGTATGAAGACGTAACCGTTAGGGCTTAGCCTATCAACATATGACTAGTAGGCATAATTAACTGGAATTGTATAAATGCCATAATTGCGCCGTAATAAATCGGAGCTTGCTTTATCACTCATACTGAGTCGGCTGCTTGCTTCCCCTCACTCGTCGAAACTTACATCCTGGTTTTGCATATTGTGAAGAGTTTCTGTTTAAGAAGAAACAAAAAATTGACTTTGGTGAGTAACGCAGGAGAGCTAACCTGGGTTTAGACTGTAGTGAATGCAGAATCATGAAATAAACTTTTCCTTTCTCCTTCTAAGGCAGATTTTCTGCCTGTTTCAGGCCTCATAGGTGTTCACCGTGTTTTAAAGAACCTCCAGCAATGGAGATATTACATGTTTTCCAAACAATTTACTCAGCCGCTCAACTATTCTCCATCAGGAGAACATTTTCCTGGCATCTAATTTAAATCTTCTGTGCTGTAATTTAAGTCCATGCCTTCTTTTCCTATCCACAGTGACTCTGAAGAATAATTCATCACACTTGCCTTGGCACCTCCTGAACTGAAGAACCATTACTTTATCTCCCACTAGTCTTCTCTTTTCTGGACAAACCGCACCAGTTCCTTCAATCTTTCTTTCAGACACAAGCAGGATAGCTATAGCTTAACCATGTAGCAACATATTTATGTTCATGGCCCTGTTTTTAATATGCCATTCTGTTCTTTTCTCATTAGGATCATCTTTTTTTTTTTTAATTCTTATTCCACATATTGATGTAAATAGGAATGCTTTTATATTTGGCTTTGATTGCCTGTAGCTCTGTGTGTCACCCTCTGCCATCTGACAGTAGTTTAGAGGAGATGCTACAGCATATGACATCTGTAGTGGTGGCTTTTTCTGTAACTCCTGTAGTAGCAGATGTGAGGACCTCAGGAACTGTGCTTTAGTCTGTGTGTACTAACTGTAGGTTTCAGCACACTGGCTGTAGCTTTTCCATAACAGAACTGTAGTCTAAGACCCCAAGCCACAGCACCCAGTAAGTAAAGACATCGCTGCATCCCTGAAAAGTATTGAGGCCTTCCATTGGGAAGGGCAAACACTTTATTTCTAGGAGTCATGGAGCAAATGTTGTCCACATTGCCATGGACAGATTAGACAGAAAACTCTGCTCAGCTACCTTCTGTGCTACCTGTACGACTGTGGGTTAGTCATTAAGTTTTCTGTTGTCTAAATTTCCTCTCTCTTGAACATGGAGAAAAAGGTTTCTTGACCTCATAAGGAGAAAATAATTTAAAACTGCATAATGGTACTAAAAAAATTATAAGATGCATAAGTACCATTGTGGCAAGAACAACCCCTCTATAACAAACTGTGAAGCACTGACACCTTTCAGATGCTGCGCAAAGATCTAGGTATACAATATCAAAGGAATACATTACAATGACTATCCCTTTTACTGTTTAGCTCATAAACAAATGTATTTGCTCCAGGTACAAACTATTATATGTATAAAAAGTACATGCCAGTTTACCTTAAATGAGATTTCACATACATACTAATTTTTACAATGAATTTATACAGTACGCATTTCTTATTTTGTAAAAAGTATACTTAGGTATCAAAATGAGGATGAGAAATGAATAAAAAATTGGGTTCTTATTGTAGCACCATTTAAAATGGCCATTTCTTGGTAACTAACATGACTCATAAATTTCTCTATTCCATGGGCAATGTAGACGTCTCAGTGCTTTCAATAGGTAGGATTTTTAAATATTGTGACTTGTAAACTATGAAAACTATGGTAATTAGCAACTTTAAATTTTCCCTAAGTGGAGAGTTTGACATTTTGTAAAGCAGATACTAGTCCCAGATAATGGATTCATTAGATGGTGTTGGATCTTGTCATCTCTGAAAAGTAGGTTATTTCCTCCCAGATAAGCAGCTCTGGTTGCTCTGTTCCCTCCTAAGGTTCATGACGCTTCCCCTTATAAGGCCCTCAATCCAGTTTCTTACAACTTTGACATCTTGAATGCTTGCTTGTCTTTGCAGGAAAAAAACCCCAACAAACAAACACAAACCCCCAAATCCTAAACCACTAGCTTTTCTGGAGAAGAAGCTAGGGAAAAATAAATTCCTTGTCCTACCCACATATTTCTGGTAATATTTTGTCAATTATGCTCTATAAGCTGCCATAAAGATTCAAGATCTCAGGTGATGATGACCTTTGGTTTGGAGACGTGCTCCTTGCTGTGATCAGGACCTGACTGATGTACAGGCCTCTCAAATTCTCAGGCTCACTGAACTCTTAGAGGCATCTTAAATTTCAGCTGCTAAATTCAACTTCAGCTCCAATTTCAGTTCAGCATTGTGGGCTGCAACAGTTCTATCATTTCGGTACCTGAATGCAACGTGTCTCCTGTGCTTTCCCTGGTATCCTTCGTTTCTGCTCTCCTCAGGTGGGTCTTTCTGGAGAAGATGAGGAACATGCTTGGTGAAAATGTGGGAAAGAGAAGATTTGGCTTGAGAATGGTGGAAGCAGCTCAGGACAAGGACTTTTTAAGGAAGGAGGAAGAAGAGGAGTGAAAAAGGAAAAAGAAACTGCAATTGAGTACTAACAGGAGGGAAAGGGAGGAACCTAAAATGGAGTGGACAGTTGAAGGAAATAGGAAGATGGATCTAATTTAAAAAAGAATGGGTTGTAGGACAAAAAGGCAAGAAGAGTCTGAGGATGGGTGCTGTGCTTGGGGGCAGAAACCACTGTAGGCAGAGAATGCATGCCAGGAGGGCAATTATTTTCATTGGTGAAATTGGTGAGTCTTCAGTGGCAGATGACTTCACTATAGCTGGATTTTGAACACACAAAACACAGTATAAAGTGATCCACACTGAAAGGTCAGGTACTGGCCATCTTCATACAGTACCTATGATATTAAACTTTAATATCTCAGTGCCTCAGTTTCTCACTGTGTATATGCAACCAAAACACTGAAGAGTTCTAAAGTAAATCCTATTCTATCCATACACTGGAAAGGAAGGCAAATTTTTAAAAAACTTTTCAAAAGAAAGAAAAGGCTGGGTCTTTGGTTGGGTGTGTCCCCCTCCCCCCCCCCCCTCCAGTTGTTTTTTATGAAAATAATGGCCTTTAAAATAACTTTTTCATGCAATGTTTTTCTAAATTCCCTGGGAGAAAAATACCTTCAGTTAAAGATAACCTCGGTCCTTCATACAAGTATTTAATTATATAAAAGACTCCGGTTTTCAGTTCTACTCATATATGCTGCCTGTTTGTCTCAGTCATGTGATAGCAGCTAGAAATAAAACCAAAGTCTGTGACGTTTCTCTGTTGCAAGGCAGAAAGCTGCCAGCACAGTGCTTCTTGATGCAATGGGAGTGGTGGTTTTTCTGAGCAGCATCTCAGCATCTAAACTCACTTCCCCAAGCATCCATCAGATGGTAGCAATGCTTGTTTGCTATCTACCATGGACTAGATTCAAACTGGGATGCAGGAATCAAGGCCATTACTGCCAGTCACCGTAGCCACCCAGTCAGTCGCCTTTTGAGAGTGCCCTCATGTTAGCATTTCGGAGGATGTGGAAACCACAGATCTCAGTGTTAATGCTGAGGTAGACACTATGTAAAGTGATCTGATCTTATATGCACAGAGTTGTAGCCAGTAGCCACATGCATGAGGGAACAGATGAAACCCAAGGGAAATGCAGATGTCCTGTCCTTGGTTTTGTTCTCAAGGTTCTGGTTTGCTGCAAAGAAAGACTCTAAGAGGTGAGGAAATAAAAGTAGCAAGAAAATTAGCTTGGGACCTTGAAACTAACTGTAGTAGAGACTCTCAGGGAAATTGATCCAATGTCACAGAAGGGTGATAGAGCGGACTCCTGTAGCATGTAGGAATCCTTGGTGAAGTGTTAAAAAGCTTTCTTACTGAAGGCCTGGCCTAAGGTCACCAAAAGCAGCCCTCTACTGTGGGTACTGTTAGTCGAGCATCATCCTTGAAGCTGAGGACAGGATTCTATGCCCCTGACTTCAAATGTCAGTTAGACGCTCAAGCCTGACTTCCCATCTGCATTCCCTGTATAGCCCATGGGGAGAGAGAGACCTCAAGAGAGAGAAAAAACTTTGCCCAGGCTTAGGTTCCTGACTTGAGGTGTGACAAAGCAGCCTGAGAAGGTGGCTGTTTCTCTCTGCTAACCAGAAATGGATCTTGTTTGACTTGCTTAGATTTTGGCCCTAATTTTAAGTTACTAACATGGTATAAATCAATCCCCATGAATGCCATTGAAAGGCATAGTTCCCAACATTCATTCTGCTTTCCTGTCCTAGCCAAAAAATAACTGTAAAATGTACACACATGACATGCAGTCACAAATATCTGTAACCATCATATTCAGTTTATTAACAATTCTAGAGTAATTGATTCCTCTCTAGTTGCTTGAATTACCAAGTTTCTCCTGACATACCAGTGCTATTGGGACTTTCATTAGCAGTTAGAAAGTATGTTTGTTCATGAGTACTACGTTTGCCAGTCTTCCATCATGTCCAGTACTGACTCCCTTAACATGTGTTGTTTCTGCTGTGAGATACCTGATCCAGCCACTCTGGGAGAGCTGCCTTTTTAGGTTCACCTTGTTTTGCTGTTTGGTGCTTGTGTGATGCCTTTTTGGCAAAACATCCCTTTTATTTCCCCTTTGGCCCCTGTCCCCTTTGTCTGCATACACCTCCTTCTCAGTCTTCCCGAGGTGGCAGCTTCATTAAACCACAGGATGGACGCTTGGGGTGTCTTTACTGTTTGAGACAACTAATTCCCATCAGAAAATTACTATACTGTAACCCACTGTCAGACTTTCTGGTGGCAGGTGTACTATATTTAGCAAAAATAGATTTGGCATGCCTGATTACCTGTTTAGCCATAGTATCTCATAGTAAGCTCTCAGGGAAGTGAGAATAATATTCTAGAACAAGTACATTTTTTTTCCTGTCAGCATAATCAGACCTATGTCGGCTTTGCTCCAGAGAGCCTTTTCTTTTTTTTTTTTAATTCCTGAGTCACTGACATTGGATTTTTTTGACTTGGCCTGGGCTTATATTTTTGGCATGTATAGCAAGTCTTGACAACTTCTTAAATGTCAATTTATATTTGTCTAGCTTTTTTTTTTAATAGGTCTTTGAGCTTTTTCTTAGATTTTTCAATTCTTAACTGGCCTTAGTAGTTCCCCAGAATTAGTTGCAATGTCTGGGTGCAGCCATGAACTGGGACGAAGAGAAAACGGTCTGGGTTGGCTACTTTTATCCTACATGCTCATCAGCTCAGGCACCTTGGTCACCCTGGTGGTGTCTCCTCAGGACTGGAATATTACCTTGTACTTTACCAGATGTGCGGGTTCCCTTCTGAGTTGTTGTTTTAGAAAATACAGTATGAATTTTGTCAGGCATTTTTTTGTGCTAAATCAAAGAAAAAACTCAGAGAAAACCTCTGCACAGTGCTCCTTTGCACTTCAAGAACATGTTCCAGAGAGAGAGACTGAAGTTTTAGCTGTCTGCGAAGTTTTGTTTTAGCTTGCAAATCATATCAAAACAAAAAAATATATGTTTTCAGCATGGTGGTGGGAGGCCATGAGATGGTGACATGTGGTTTATGGTCAAAGTGGAGAGTAACTGCCTCTTATAATTAAGTACATGCTATTTACTACATCTATATGCAAAGAGTAAAGCCTTAGTCTCCATTTAACTTCATCAGTGCAATGAACCCTGTACCACTCACCTTTGGTGCTTACCATGCTGCTGTAAAAGGTCATTAGCGGTACCCACCCTAAACAACAGCATTTTATAGTTACTGTAATAGCACCTTATGCCTGTGCCCTTTTAAAAGAATGCGTTGTGTCTGCAGTTCTTTACTGAGATTTGTCTCACATTTGCGTCCAGTGGGCATCTGTGACTCACTGGTTTGGATAGTTAGACTGGTGGCTACTTTTCTATGTTGCTCATCTGTGCATTTTCCCTTTCTTTTGCAACAGGCTGACTAGTGATGACTGATGTGGTTGACTTAAACACCATGTTGAATCACATCATATACTTGGTTTTATGTTTACAGTCTTTTGAGGCTGCCCAAAGCTTTTGGTTCCACTGTTCCAGTATCTCATCCCAGAGCTATCACTGCCAGCTATACGGACCTCTGCTGTCCACAGTGTGGCTTGTTTGTAGTGAGATGTGTCAGGTATTGGAACCAACCTAAACAGTGGAGTGTGGAGACGATGCCTCCAAAAAAATATCCTGAATATGCAGAGACATATGGCATTTCTTGTAGAGGCACATGCCAAAGTTCTGACTTCTCAAGCAGAAAATATTTAGCATTGACCCTAACCACTGTTATTTTTCTCTTTAAGGATACTTGAAGACATTTTCTTTTTGCACATCTATTCAGTTTGGAGGCACCTATAAACAGGAAACTTTTCATTCTCCCCAGTGTCTTCACTTGGCCCTTTCCTCGCTCGAGCAGTCTCATGGCAATAAGGCTGCCTCAGGTTTTCTTTTAGCCTCTTTAACAAAGAGCTTTTTTCCTGAGGGCTGTAGTGACCATGAAGTTCAGCTGCCCTCAGAACTTCTCTGTTCCTTATGCATTTCCAAAGTTGATTCAGTCTCCTACTTCTGTGCTGCATATACTTTCTTGATGACTTTAAAATGTTGTTGAATTTTAAGCCCAGTAATGAGTGGGCTTTCATCTTGTTGTTGTTGGGTTTTTTTTTTTTCTTAGGGATATGACAATTGCCATATATCAGGGATTTCTTCTAAATGATAAAAATTTTGCTTGTGTGACTTCATGGAAAGCAGAAAACTTTAAAGCAAGGATAAAGCAATACTTGCTTTTTACTGTTGGGTTTTGGTTTTTTTGTTTGGTTGGTTTTTTGGGTTTTTTTTTCTTTACTGCTTGATTGTTGTAAGTGTTTATAAGGTGAAAACCAAGGTGTAGTTCACACGTGTATATATAAGTAACGGGAAGTAAAAACATTGCAAGTCCTGTTGGTTAATGACAGATATAAACCCTGTTAATTCTTCCCTCTCAGCAATATAGAATCAGAATATAATATGGCCATGTGCCCTTATTGCATAGCCTGTAGCTGGGGAGTTTCTCCCCATGATTTAATCCCCATGATTAAACACCTACAGCTGAACCTCAACACTTCTTTCTGAAAACTGAAGGGGTTTCACTCTTGTCATTGCTGTCAAAGTGAGGGAAGTGGGTGTACATGATGCAGGTGCTGATGACTTACTTGTGCGGTGTTTCTCCTCTTGTGGCAGTGGCAGGGATTATGCCATCATGTGCCTTTGAAAAACCCATCTGTATCTCTGAGCATGAGATGTTATGAGTCTGAGCAAACTTGTGGAAATTGTATTCTTTTGACTTGCAACAAGAATAACACCATCTGATATATATCAAGGCCTCTACTTATTTTAGCTATATTTTTCTGTTGTTGATAGAGTGATGACTAAGATTTCTTTCTTGATGGAGAACAAAATAGGGTGGATAAAACATAGTGAAAAGTTAAATCAAAGGCATTTGTGGTTGCTGAAAGACAGCATTCATCAGTAGGAAAAAACACTGGGAATCTGGGAGCTCTTTGGATTTTAGTGCCTTTAGTTTAAATGTCAAGCTTCAATATGACATTTTTCTGAATCTCTAGAATTTAGGTTCAGAGTCTTTAAAGAAGAAAAAAAAGAAAAAATATTTCTAAAACTTTCTAGCGCCTGTGTTAAGGGCCTCATTCAACCTTCCCTCTGTTATCCAGTGTAAATTGGAGAATGTTCGATGTTGTAAGTGGAGAGTCAATGCATGTGTGAAGAGCAAGGCTTCTTCTCCCTTGAGAAAATGTACCTGTCCAAGGAAAGCTGAAAAGACACTGAAAGAGGTGATTCATGGTTTGCAGAAGTTGAGAGCTATCCATATTATTATTTTTTTTTCAATTAATAAGGAAAAGACTGTAATGCAGAAACTGAAAAGCTTATGAAAATGACAGGCATCTGTTTCTCTTACAGTGCAGAAACACCCAGAATATCCCCTCTTGAGTAAAATAACTCAGTTGTGTGCCAAGACAGAGAGACATCGCTTCCTCTTCACTGCTGGTAAGCCTTATCCCCAGTTTTGAAAGATAATGTATTTGGAGGGAGAAAAGGGGAAGTTGTAAGGAGGGAAAAATATGATGGGTAAAGAATATCCACAGGCATCTGTCAAATCAACGCAGCTTGTCAGTTCTGCAAGCTTGTGGGTTATATCAAGTCAGATTCCTCCATTATATTGGACATACTTGATCTCAACTAAGGAAGATTCACAGATGCTTCAAACTGATTCTTCATGTAAACATGAGCAAACCTAAATGGATGCTTTAATATGGTGTTTTGTGTAAGTGTTTGTTCATAATAAATCATTGTATTCTTTAGAAACAAGCTTGAAACAAGTGCATAAATATTAAATGGCCTCAGGAATAAAGACATTTTTAGCAGAATTATTGAGTGTAGTTTTCCAAATCCATTGGGTAATCCAAAATCCCCATAGTCATTTAAGGACCAACATGTACAGCCATTTATAGTAATGCAAATCCAGTGTAACTGTGTTGAAGTCAATAGTTATTTGAAATTAACATTAAAAAAAAATAGAGTTTGGCCTATGAAATATAAACAACATAATTGCCTGAAATTCAACCCATTAGGATAAAAGAATGATCTATACCTCTGCAGAAATAGGAAGTGATCTGTATTATGTGTGTACATTCAGGCAAAAAAGATTATACTAATTTCATTCATGTGATAAAGCTCTTACACCCTAATCAGAAACCTTGAAGTAGAAGTTATTCATTTTTTTTTTTTTAAAAAAAAGCTATTCTACATTTTAATAATTCCAGCAGAAAAAGAAAAGGAAGGACCAGCTCTGTGGCTTCTGCAAAGTAGAGGTATTCAGACCAATTTTATTGTTTGCAGACTCCTTTTAAGAGGGAGTGGTAGAAAAAATGAACAGTTCCTGTATCCTCAGTTTCTGATGATCCAGAGACTTCTCAAATCACAAGGGACAGTCTTTTGGAGACGGCCGTGTTGTGCCTTGGTTACCTGAGGTTTAAATTACACCTGCACAGGTTGTCTTTATCCTTCCTTTTATATACACTTCTAAGATACAGTTTGTCTATGTATGGGATGAGTAGGTAGAGATGGGAGGCAGCTAAGTCCATGAGAGATGTGTAACTTCAAGGTATCCATCTGCAGTAAAACCAGTCATATTACAGTCCTGCTAGCATGAGGGAAGAACCAAAGACCTGGGGCTCCTCAGTATAGCCCGTGAGAGTGCCTTTGGGCACCTCAAAAACACCCTAAAATGCAAAATGATGTTTTTTCCCCTCAGAGTGGAACCAACCACTGAGAGTGAGCAGAGTAGGCAGTGTGACCTGATCCAGCACGGAGCTAATGGTTGGGTACTGTGGCAGTGGAGAGGCATTCCAATACCTCACTCCGGGGCAACAAACGGGATGTCATAAATGGTCTTCTGCAGGTAGTGGGAATGTTGTGAGGCACAACATGTTGGTGGAGGAAAGCATTTACTCAATGGTGGTACTGCAGTTCCTGCTGGAAGGCAGAACGAAAATGATGCATGTGGAGCAATGATGCCCTCCCCTTGGTGTATTTACTTGTGCATTCATAAGTAGTTAGGGCTCAGTTTGGCCCACTAGGTCTATACTACACAATCTGGGATGCTTTTGCCCAGGATCGTTGTTTGATGCCCAAGCAGGGACCCAAGGTCCTGCAGATGGCCTCACAGAGCACAGCAGGCACTGTTGTTGAAACCTCTCCTGTTAGGACACAACTGCTGACTTATTCTCTGCCCTGCTATCCATCAGCAACAGAGTCAGTCACAACTACAGGGGACAGGGGATGACTTCAGGACATTGTGTCGTATATTTGAGTGCTTGATTTATGAAACATAGCAAAGGCAAACCAAAGCTGGAACAACTTGTCCATAGGAAAACTTCCTGTGCTTCAGCTAGGAGACGTGCCTTTCAGTGCAACCTCAAAACATTTATTATAAAACAGAACAATTTGTATTGTATTCAATAATGTTTTCAAAGGATTGTCAAGCTGTGTCTGCAGGTACCTTTTCTTACAATATATAATCTATAGTGCTCATTTCTCCCCCCCTCAATAACCATATAACAGAGATATGCATTACAGAATATGTGTATAGGTTTGCTTCTATTACAGTCATGATCAAAAGGCTATGATATATTGAAATATTTGCATTGTACAAATACATCTGTTATCAGAGGGTTCCTTAACATAAATGGTGTATTTTCTATAATGTGCTCCATCTAATGAATGGTTCGGCGAAGGCATGAGAACAGAGCTATGTGGGGAGAATGCAGTAATTTCTCTTTAACATGCAGGAATTCTGAATACAAGTAAATGCATGCCAAATTTTATTGCTTCTAAATCTGAATAATTGTATTTCTGAGCTGTGCATCTGGGTAGATAATAAAGCCACAAAACAATTTAATGAAACATAAAAATCAAATTATATTACTAAATATTATAATATGCAGAAAATATATTTTGCATATTGTCACCTAATCTTTCATCCACATACTAACAAATAATACAACAATAATTGAAAGTCTTATTATCCATCTATGTAAATTGAGACCAAATTACCTTGTTTCCTTTTCTTTGTGTGTGTGTGAACATAAAGGTGAGATTGATATTATTGCTTTATGTTTATGGTACATTTTTTCCATAATAACTAAGGTGACCAACATAAGTCTTTTTTCCATTCAAATCAGTCCTCAACTCATATTGTGATTATGTTACCTAACCAAGTACTTATAAGAGGTAAGACTTGAATATGTGGCCTTCATTGTTCCCTCTCTTTGATGCATAATTCTGCAGGAATGAAAACTGGAGTACCATAAAGAAAGTGGGAGTTCTTTTATACAGATTCAGTGTCTGAATTTCACAGGCATGAGATGCCCTCATAGTCAAAGGACAGATATGGGTAATGCAGAGGGCAGTACTGCTGACTCATCCCAGAAGACTATTTTAGGACAAGCCAGGCTGCTCTTTTGGAGGTTTGTGCTTCTTTCTGTTGACTCTTAAAGAATCCTAAACGGTTAGCTTAGATTTAGATGTCTAACTCTTAGAGGACCATCTAAAGAGGTTAAAATACTCACAGGCTCCAGGAGTGAGGGATCTTTTTTGTTCTTGCAATGATTCTAGCACTTTGTCACTGATTTATTCTGCTCTGCCATGGAAGAGGTCAATGCAGACTTCCAGCTGGTTGTAATGTCTGGATTTAAAGGACAGCGATCTGAAGTGTCTGCCACAAAATGCCTTTTGCAAAGGTGAGCCCGTATCATCAAAGGCCACACAAACAGTCAGAAAAGGAATGAATTTCCCAAAGACCAGGGCTTGGTAGTGTTCTGGCTTTACTCAAGACAACTGTCTCCTCTTTCTTTCCTGGTGATGTGTTGGCCCAGATTTTGACATGCTTGTACAGGGAGCAGTGTCCCATACCACTGGATGCTCAGCAGAATTTGGTGTAGGAAATTGTTCCAGGTTAAAGTGGTAAGATGTTCCTCCTTGCTTTAAGAATATGTAACCAACTCCTTTTTGATAGTTACCACCTATACTCATAGAGAAGGATTACCACCACCACCACCTCATCTATCCCTCTGTGGCTGGGAGGAAATTCACTCCGTCCTCTCTTCTTTACTCTGCTTTCTTACACACATTAGGTCAAGCTCATAGTCTTGAGCCTTACTATACAAATTCTGGAAATGTAAACTGGGGACTAATTAACACCCTGAGCCAATTACTGAAAAAACTCTCCTTGTGAAAGAAGGAACTGTCCTCAGTGAAGACAGAGACCTTGTACTGTGAGGTGTTTATTGTATTGAAGACAGGACTTGTTTTTAAAAACCACACTATGATTGTGGAACACATTTCTGTAAGAAGAAAGAGCCATTGTAGAAGTCCTAACACTATCCACTCTGGGTGCCAAGTGCACTTCTGGATTCCATCTGCTGTTCTTATATACAACTCACACAGCCTCAATAAAGATATTTTGTAAAAAATAAGAATTTTTCTTATCAGGAGAAAGAGTAAGAAAGACCCAGACGTAACTAACCTTGGTGGCCACATTCCTTGCGATGCTACTGGAATAAGCAAAACTGCTTTGGGGGTGGGGGTGGGGGCAGGATGTAAGTATAAATATGCTGAAAAATAGAGATTAGGAATTGCCACGTAGAGAATTGCTGCATTGAAATGGTGAGCAGAATAATCAATGCATATAAAAATATTCTGCTTCCCTGATTTAAGAATCAAATGCCTGTAGACAGGTTTTCTTCTCATTCATACCAGCGTAATTTATTGTACTTCACAGAATGCAGAAGAAAACTTGGCCCTTAATCTGTGAAAGGAAGTTTTCAGGATGGGGATTTTGATTTGACTTCAAAGAATATGAATCAGTTCTTTCTATTCTGTAGTCAATTATTCCCTTTCAATGCAACTCCCATCGGGAATAAAGCTTTCTCTGATGAGGTTTAGCCTTATAGTCCACTGCTATCACCCTGGATTCAGTCTTTCCTCTGAGATTATTTTTCTTTCTCTCTTTCCCTCTCCCCCCACCCCTCCTCTTTCTTTCTCTTATTCTCTCTTCTTTCACTCTTTCTTTTCTTCCTTTTCTGTCTTCCTACCTTCCTTCAGACCAAGATTTTCCCAACAATTTATTGAAGATTTATTTAGACAGCCACTACCTAAATCAGAACTAAAACGTTTTAATCTTTGATGCCTAAATGAAGGAAGTCCAGTATGTCTAACAGGAGATTTATGCTTCAGATATTTGGTTTATATATGATTTGTGATGGCATATAATCTTGAAAAAATAAAACTGCAACAGGTCAAGATCTAGGATTGAATAGCTGTCTACTTCCTAAAAAAAGATTAAAAAAAAGAAAAAAGGAAAGAAATAGTTCAAACCATTGTAAGTCATTAATTCTAAATGGAACTCTTTATTTGAATGAGTACTAATGGTCTTTAATTCTATTAGTATTTTAAAATATTAGATTTGTCCATTCAAAATATAAAGCATATATAAATATACACTTTACTTATTCTTTACCCAGTATAAACATGGAGCACTGTGTGCCTAAAATAAATCTCCTTGCAATTTCCATTTGTGATGGTATTTAAGGTGATGGAATATTTTTTTAGAATTAATGTGAATTAGCATGAGTTTTTGAGTGAGGTTCAAATTACAGGTTTTTATGGAAAAGGTACATTTGTAAGTGAAACATAATTATGACGTTCAGTCCTAGATTCAAATCTGAATGCTTTTCTGACAGTCTGAAAGATAAGATTTTGCAGGTACATTTTCAGAAAACTTACTAAGTACTGAGCTTCTCCTCTCTTACTTTCCTCTGCCCAGATGTGGCCATTTTCAGATGTTTAACTGGAAACACATCCATTTAGAAAACCTTTCCCATAGTTGTAAAAACAGTGTTTGTAGCTCAGTTACATGGACACTGTAAATTTAATTCAGGATTAATATGTAGATTTGATACACTTGCTATTTTCTGTTATTTAGCTATATCTAATCCATCTTTCTCTCAGCCATAAAATCTGAGGAATATACTCCAGTGGAAATTAAACAGGGACTATCAAAATCATCAAAATTTGTTAAGGACATGCGTTTTCTCTGTTTCAAAGTGATGTATAAATGGGTTGTGGGGCAGAAAAGTAGAAAAAGCAGACTCCCCCCCCCTAGTTTTTATATATTTCTAAACTTTCCTGGCAGTACATTAAAATTGTCATTTAACCTACTAGATCTGAAGTGTTAAATATCTCCATATGACATCTTAAATGCAAACAACAAAATATTCCAAAATTGTAATTGGAAACAAGGAAGTGAAATAGATTGTAAACCTGAACTGAAGCGGATTTTTCAATTTCAGCGTCCCATTATGCAGAAGCATAAAACACAACAAAAAAAGGAGATCAGATTCTTCATTAAAAAATTGAGAACCAAATTACTCATCCTGGAGCCACTATCTGGAAAGGGGGAAGGTTGCAAACAACTTGGGGGATTCATATAGGGAGAGGCTACACCTATCTGTTCCTTTTTATAGGTGAGAGAGGAGGTTTCGTATTTTTTGTTCTTGCTATATAGCTTCATGCTACTGGAAAAAAGGTGAGATTCTGTGATCTAAGGTGGAATTTATCCAGACAAGGAAACATTTTTTTTTTAGATACTCAGCTTTACTTTCATGTTCTTCCCCTTTAATGTTAAATGGGTCACAGGACTTACAACCTACCTACCTTTTAAAACTATTCCTTTTGCTGCTTGAGATAACCAGCAGCAATTAGAATTGCTTAATATTTCAGGCAGAGGTGTGGGGTGGAAATGCTCTAGCTTATTAGTAAGCAAAGTAGGCAGCACTGGTCTCACTGGTAGCAGGAAGATGAGTAGTTTAGCATCAGACATTATATACTTGGAAGAAATAAAAAAAAATCAGGAAAAATATAAATAAAAAAGAGTGCAAAGTTTTATTGTCAAGCGCGGCTGTCACTTCATGAAACCAGAGTCATATATAAGATATATGTGACATACTAATAGGAAGTAATTTACCCAAGGATGTTTTTGTGCCTTGAAGTGCCTTCAACATTTCTGCTTTGAAAACTTTGCAAGTGTGTATGCATCAGAGCAGTTACTGAGGCGCTAAAGTTCCCAATTTGTGCACAATGTGACTTTTATGCTATTAAACTCATTTCATGGAAAGCGGTGTGCACAAAACAATGATACATGAGATCTCAAGGAGGCTGCTGAGCGGGGGAGAAGGCTGGAGTGAAGAGAAAGCTTTTATAAAGTCACTTTGAAAATGCACCTCCGCTCCAGAAACCTGTTTATTCACACTGGAAATTATGTCCTGTGCTTTGGGCTGAGATTCATGCTGCTTGCATTCCTCATCCACTCTGTATAATAAATTACATGCAATTTTTTTTCTTTCTCTTTAAAGTAAATTTAGTGTTGATGAGATGCAGCAGACTGACAGCCCTGGTAATTGAACTCATGAATTTATCTCTAACATGGGGCAGTGACAGCCCAAGATTCCCTCATGCCCCATGAGCTCTAACTTGAAGGGATGGTCTCGGATGAGGATGTGGTATCTGTAACACAACTGGTCATGCAATCATCAATAAAAGCTCACCATTTTCCAGCTGAAGTGTGACCTTTTTCTCTCTTACCCTTGCTGCCGCCTTTCCCACCTGCCCTGCTCTTTTTTCTTTGGCATCTAGACTGTAAATTCAGGGGAAATTTTGTAATGTGTGTGAGCAGCAACATACCCATGGACCCCAGTTCTGGGTACAAGGATTTCAAGGAGTTTATTGGAACACAGGTAAACCCCACAATTACACAAATGAAAATGCCATCTTTTCTCATTGTGGCATGCTGGGAAAGTTCTGAGCATTACTTTTGCCCCACAAGGACCAAACCGAGGGCACCAGATTAATTTCCTACAGAAAAGCTGTGAGATGGTGATAGACCTGGGGAGAGAGAACACACAGACTTTCTTGTGTGATAGAATAGTCTAAAACTGTGATTTCTCTTTGTCCATTCATAAAATACAAACAAACCTTGAGAACAAACAAATAAACCTCTTGCTGCAAAGTGAAATTCCCTGGAGGAAAAAAAAAATGGGGGAGGTGAAGGTCAGTCCAAACATTTTGCTGTGAAAAATTTAGAGCATTTTATTCAGAGTAAAACTATACATGACTTTTGTAATGCACTAAACCAGCAATTTTGTGAGATATTTTGAAATTTTAAAAGAAGTATCCTTTGTGGAAAGTATTGCCACGGAATACTTTGTCATCACCATTGTGTTTCATTTGTTTTCTTGCTCACATTAAATTTGCTTGAAAACAATACATTTTTAGGTATTTTGAAAAATGTTATTTTCATCACCAGACAGGCATTCTGACAGCATTGCTCTGAATAGCTTTAAACGGCAGTGTTTCTGACTCTGAAACACTCTGCTCGATTTAAGGCATCTCAGCTAGGAGTGTAGTTACTGTGGACGTCTTTTGTCAATGGAGAAAGAAAGAGATGCCTCCAAAAAGCAGTTCAGGATCTTCAGTTTTACCATGTCTCCTCTGGCCACGCTGGCAGAAATGAAGTTATAGTAATACAAGCTTCAGTTGCCACACACGCATCCATCAGATCTGGTAGGTATGTGGAGCCCATATGAACTTCACAACTACCTCTGTTTTGGCCAGCCAGGTGAAGACCAGCAAAGTCACAGTGAAGACTCTAGACTACTCTTTCAGCATGGCCCTTTGCTTCATGAGGACTTAGTATAGATAGTCCTTAGTCATGGACTTAAATATGTTGGATATACTCAGGCTTGCATTCAATAGCTAGGAACAAGTAAAACCTGCGACAGTTGGGCTTAGGTATGGGAATATCTGTTTAGTTTGGAAAAGGTATAGTCTTGGCTCTGTCCTCTTTCTTCACTGGCCTTCAGAGTTGATGTAGCTCATCAGCAAATAAATAGTCTTACATTAAAGTAAGGAAAAAGCAGTGGAAGAAGGTAAGCCCTGATAACTCGAGACCTACTCTGAGATGGTATATTATAATACATTAATAGATTAGTTTTGGTTCATGCCTCTTTCCTCCTAAATAAACAGCCTGGATCTTTGTCTAGGATTTGGATGTGGAAATCTCTATATATCACCCCCAGACCCTATTTCTTCCCCCTCCCCTTCAATTTTATTAATGGTATTCAGGGAGAGTCGGACTTTTTACTTTTCACATGACATCAAGTCATTGTGTTAAATATAGGATTTGGGACTTGGCAAATCAACAAGCACATTGTGCTCCTATGGAGACAAAAGGTGACTGAACAGTTTAGTCAGCTGACATCCAGGCAAAAGGAATGCTCCACGGTAAGAGGATTGCCAGCTCTATTGTTGGGCCTGCAACAGGAACCAACTTATTGCAACATTAATTTCCTATCTCACATGGAAGTTATTTAAGGGAGAAGACTAACAAGAAAACAGTGTCCACAGTTTAATCCTATTGTCACCCTGATGGATTTATATTTGCTGCTGGGTTGTAGGGGTGGAATGAGGCTGCTTTTTTATTATTTTGACTGTATTTGCCAGGGGAAAAAACAACCCCAGTGTTATCAATTTGTTAATAAGTTAAGATTGATTGACTTTATTTGATTGATTAATTGATTTTATAAAATCATTTTATAAAATTAAAATATAGAAGGAGAAGAAATATTTTTAATGAAACTTATAGTTGCACAGTAAAAGCTGCTATGAGATCTTCTGTACGTCTTGTACCAAGGCTAGAAGAAGGGCCTGGAACTATTGTAATAACTTTAGGGTTGAAAGGTTCCTTTGTATTTAACCAGTCTTCTGTACGCAGAGGTGTATTGAAATGTCAGAATATGAGATTAATGGGAATTGGGGAGAGTCGACTGGAACAGCTTGTAGGTGCCTGCCAAGAAACCGTGAACTTTAGTAAAAGGTAATTCCGGCAGGGGGAGATCGCGACCACCAACTCATATACCACCTACCCAAATCATACCCTAGACCCATTTCTGGACCTTTCTAACCTTTACTGCGCAGAATAGGATATGGGAGGAGAATATGTTAATAATTTTCAGGAAATATTATGTTTATGCATGAATACTTAATGAATATGTATGAATAAGTTCTATATATGGTGTCTGATTTTGAGACCTGGTGTGCGTTGATCGTGAGAGGACTCGCTCATGCACCCGGCCGTCAATAAAGAAGTGTCTGCTTATCTACATCACATTGGTGTCGATAAGTTCTTCATTCCGAGATTTCGGTAACACCAGGATTAGGAAAACATGACTTCTGCTACCTTTAGATAGTCAGGAGCTGCTGTTCCCTTAGTGTAGGTATAAGATGACTAAAATTGTATCTTAGTGATGCAGAAATTCTTCACTCAGAGATGATAGAAATATTTTTAACTTAAGACTTGTGAAATGTCTCCTTTTTTTGGCTACATCTGTTCTCATGACTTCATCTCATTTCTCATTTACCTTTTTTTAACATGTGTAGCAGCATTCACAGCAGTACATAGGGCCAAGTGTAATAGTTATTGTGTGTAGTGTGTTTTCCTACTCTGCATCCTGCAAATATCTGTAGTTCCCCTATAGATGTATATTTTTTTGTAACCCTGAGGTGTGACATTAGTTAATTTTGCAGTTCTAGGCAACTGCTTTACTGGCATCGAACAACAACCACAGACATCTCCAGTAGACTAGCCATTCAAATATTTAGTTATTCAGGTTTGGACAAGTGTGGATAACTGGCAACGTATGATTCGCTCATATGCTTTTTAGAAAAGCGGAGCGTTCAGGACATAGATTGTAAAAAGGAATTCCCCGGGTTATTAGCGTATGGGATAGCATTTGGCACCCCCGCGGCAGCGGCGAGCGGCGGCGCGCGGCCCGGCAGGCCCTTCCCGGCCGCGGTTTCTCTCCAAGGCGGCACCCCCCCGCCCTCCGATCGGCGCCATGGCGATGCAAGCGGCCAAGCGAGCTAACATCTGGCTGCCCCCAGAGGTCAATGGGATCCTTTATATTCGGAACCTGCCGTATAAAACCACAGCGGAGGAAATGTATGATATTTTTGGGAAATACGGACCTATTCGACAACTCAGAGTTGGAAACACTCCTGAAACAAGAGGAACAGCTTAAGCTTCTCAAGGAAAAATACAGAATCGATTACAAACCCACCAAAAAAAAAAAAGTGCTTCAGATGTCCCCTACAAGAATTGGGTTTCTGCCTTGAACTAGCAAACATCTCTGTGCTTAAAGAGAAGCCCTTTTGCCTTGATGGAGATAATTTATTCTGTATTCTGTATTTATGCTGTATTCTGAATGTGGAAATTGGTTGGGACTAGGAGGCTGGCTTAAAGGCATTTTGCAAACGGGATTATTATTTTTGATCATTATTGTAATAATAGTTTTTTGATCAAAACCAGCCAAAATTATTTGTAAGCATTAGGCATATCTGAAGAGAATGCCTTTATTTGGATCAGCAGTTAAGGTGTAGTTTAGTCTGAGGCTGTGGTTTTATCTGCTTCTGGTGAATTTTTGAAGTGATGAAATCAGAGATACAAGGTATACTCAGAGTTATGAGGTAATAAGGTAATAATCTAAGTAAGGGTGCTGTCTTTTATATCAACAAGTGCAATATGCTTTTATGTAGCAGAGAGAAACTTTAACAATAATGTTGCTTGAGCGAGATGTGCATGTGACAACTTGGGAAAAGGGATATCACAACTGGAGTGCAACAGTGTTTCTACGTCTGGCAGAGTGAAATCTTTCAAGACCTGAGTTTAGACAGTCTAAAATAAATTGTTAGTATTCAGAAAACCCATCTTGGGCCTCTTTTGCTTACATAGTGTTATGGAAGTCAACTGCTATTGTAGAGAATTAATGATTTTTTAATACATATTAACAAATACTACTATTTTAACTTGAGGCAGTTGAGTGAGAAATACTCACGTGTAGCATTTGAGGGAATGTCAGCATAAATCGCCCTTACAGTAAGACTGCATTTTTAATTACCGTACTCGTTAAGATTTGATGATGCCATAAGGCTAAGGCCTTTTATCACGGATTGGTTCTGAACTAAAAGGTGTGTGCACATGTAGATATGCACATTTGTGTTATTTTCCTTAATTGGCTACAAAATAATATAATTAGGTTGGGGACTAGATCTTGGGAATTTGTCTATTATACTTCTGTTTGTTAAGGAACGTGCATAACATACATACCCATGTAGGCTTGGCTTGTGGCATAGTTGTCAAATTTAGCATAGACATTCAGACAGATAAGCAACGTACTCTTCTTGTGTGTATCACCTACAAGCCATTATGGCTTAGTGTGCAAATCTGTATGTAACTATTGAAAAATCCCCTTATGAATGTATATAGCTTAGAACTAATTTTTCCCCTTTGTTAATTCTTTGATATCAATGAGGTATTCTTCAGAAAATGTATGGACTGGTTGGTTGCATAAGGGCAGTTGTTATTTGGACAGAAAATTGTTAATCGTCAGGGATTTTCCACTAAAATATTTGCAAATATTCCTAGTCAAACATCAGTTTGGTTTCTTTTTGGGTTTTGAGCTTGCATTAGTCCATGTTCAGAACTTTAAAATTGCCTTTGAATTTTTTAAACTTTTTATATTACTGGAACAGAAAGAGCATCTAAATTAAAGCTTCAAGCTAACTTTATTTTTCAAGTATTTCAGGAATTATACTTCTGAACTGAGATTTTATAAGTTGGCTGTGTATTTTCCTGTGTTAAAACGCTGTTATTGAAAATGGTCAACCAAGCCTATGTCGCCCAAAATAAAAACGGGGGAATTGTGGAT
Organism: Falco rusticolus; assembly: GCF_015220075.1. NCBI lineage: Eukaryota > Metazoa > Chordata > Aves > Falconiformes > Falconidae > Falco > Falco rusticolus. Next base: position 17,572,964 of record NC_051209.1, on the reverse strand, counting down.
AACTGGCTAGCTGAAAAGGGTCACATAGACATAGTCCAGCTGGCTGGACAAAAATGCACATCGCTTTCAGCTTATCTGAAGTAAAGCAAAAGTTACACAATAACAGCAAGATTGCTGTGGGAAAAGAATGTTGCAGGAGGGAACAGATAACTACAGAAGAGAAACTAGGGGCAGGCTTGGTATTTAGGCAACTAACCAATAATGAGCTTAACTTTTGTAATATGTATGAGCTAATTATAACAAGGCATAAAAGGTGACTGTAAGGCACAATAAAGGAAGTCTGCTGATCACTCATATTGAGTGTCTGTGTCTTCCCTCCGTCGCGACAGACAAGGTTTCAGAGCCTCTAGCAATCCTTTTTAGCACAAAGCTATTCAACTTTACATGCACAGAAAGGCAGTCACATCCTTGGATTACCAAGCAGATACAGCATAGATTCAGTTTAGCCAAATCTTCTAGCTGATGTCAAAATTCCACTTAAGTCAGGAAGTGTCACAGTGATTTACATAAGTAAGAAAAACAGACCTGTAGCTTTTATGACTTGCTTGAAAGAGATAATAAGTAAGAAAAACAGACCTGTAGCTTTTATGACTTGCTTGAAAGAGATAGTTCCTTTTCAATTTATTCATGGTCAGAGTGAATAATACAGCTGGAAGTCAAGAGTTCTCATTGCTTGTATTGAAATCACAAATCTAGGCCATTTACAGGTAGTCACCATTTCACCTGCTTAGCGATTCCAGACAAGTGTTTTTGGGAAAAAAACCCAAAAACCTACAAATGTTTTGGGGTGAAAACTACCTCTAATTTTCTTATCCAGAAATGCCTACGGTTTGGGGTTTGTTTTTTTTTTGGGGGGGGGAGTTGTTGTTTTTGTTTTAATTTACTGAAACCCATTGCCTGCAAATTTACACTCGATGTTTTTATCTTGATTATGCTTAAGGGGAAAAAATAGAAAACAACAACAAAAAACAACGCTAATATTTTAAATTGCTTGTGAACAGTGTTTACTCATTTTTCAGCCAGTTTTAACTGAAAAAAATATTTTTGCTGACAGGCCACTGGCTTAAAGCAAAATCTTTCTTTCTTGAGGCACATCCAAATGCTGTCTTCCTCTCCTCTTTATTTGACTGCATCAGACTAGCATTCTGAATGGCACTGTAAGAAACTATGGACTAGGGTATTGTTTATTAAGATTTATGTTAAGCCCAATGTAAAGATTAGGCAACAAAAGATAAGATAACCGCCAGGTGTCCAGGATGCCGATTGTGAAAGATAAGATAACAGCCAGGTGTCCAGGATGCCGCTTGTGCATATGAATGAAGGGTCAACACCTCCACTACTTCATGAACACGAAAGTAAAAAAAGTATAAAAAGGGACTGTTTGAACTGCTCAGTACAGCAGTTGGCGAAGCGCAGACTCCCCTGCCGTCCAGCGCTGTCTTTGCTCGTATTCTACTTGCTGTAATTAATAAAAATTTTAATTGGATTATGATCCATTGTGGTCTCAATTTATAACAATTCTGGTGCCGTGACTCGGATTAGGAACGGTGGGCTTTGGTCCTCCGGGGAGGCGCCCCGCGACATTTCGTGGCCCCGCGACCAACAGCTTGCTCCAACCTTACCGATGAACCTAAATTCTAGAATAATGAGCAAAGGAGAAACCGGTAAAATCCCATAAAATTCTGTGCACGGGAGTCCGGACGAAGATGCAGGACGCGTGAGTATATTGCGAATTTGTTCGCGGGTTTGCCGTTCGGGCGGGATTGGGTTTCCTGGAATATAACGAGTGAGAGGTTCGATATACTGAACCAAGCGAGTGCGGACTCTTAAGTACTGCGTCTCCCATCTCCCGCGAGGGACTGGGCCAGGAACAAGGGGAGCGAGTGAGTGTATGTTTGTGGATATTCCAGAAGATGGGGGCGAAGGGCAGCAAGCCTTCGACTCCCATGGGAAGGGTACCCATTGTACCTAAGAATACCCCTCTGGCATATATCTTAGACAATTGGAGATATTTCCCTGGAACTCTAGGGAAAGATAAGCAGAAGATGATAGAATATTGTACTAAGATATGGGGAGGGAAGAAAATTTCTAAAAATGTCTTTTGGCCAGTCTATGGGTCAGAAGAAGATTGGGTAAGACAGCAATTAAACCTCTGGGTTAATAATAAAAAAACCCCTTAACCCGGAGGAGAGTCGATATGCGGAAGTGTGGCTAGAAAGACCGGGAGCTAGACTTTACCCACTGAATGAAATAAAAACTAAATAAAAGAAAAAGCAGGAAGAGTTGGACGAAACCCTTCTAACCCCCCCTCCTTACATTCCTCCTTCTGCTCCCGCAGAGGTCCCCAGAGCGCCCACTCCCCCACCAGAGTCGGAACAAGGGTCTCCCCCTCTTCCTAGACTCGTAACTAGAAGCCAAAAAGGGGCAGCTCAGATGTACCCCCTAAGGGAAATACCCATGGGGGGACCTCAACCTGTGATCGGATATATTTCCGTACCCCTAAACTCGGCTGACCTACGAGATTTTAAAAGAATCGAGATGGGAAACTTAATTGAGGACCCACTCGGAGTGGCAGAAAGATTAAATCAATTTTTGGGACCAAACCTTTATACTTGGGATAAGATGTAATCTATCCTTGGTCAATTATTTACTACCGAGGAAAGAGATATGATGACGAGCAGGAATGAGACTGTGGGATGCTCAGCATGCCCAGGGACCTCAAGCAGATATTAAATGGCCACTTCAAAAACCTAATTGGGATAATCAGGATCCGGTGCATAGAACTCATATGCAGGACCTGAGAACTATAGTAATCCAGGGGATTAGAGAAGCAGTACCCCGTGGCCAGCATATCAATAAAGCATTTAATGAAATACAAAAGAAAGATGAAAGCCCTACTGAGTGGCTGGAACGACTGAGGAAAGCCCTTCAGCTGTACTCTGGGGTAAATCCAGACGACTCTTTAGGGCAAGCGCTCCTCAAAACTCAGTTTGTGGCAAAATCATGGGAAGATATCAGAAAGAAGATTGAAAAGTTAGAAGACTGGCAGAATAGAGGGTTGGATGAATTATTGAGGGAATCTCAGAAAGTCTACGTAAGGCGGGAAGAAGAGAGCAGCAAGCGACAAGTAAAAATGATGGTAGCAGCGGTCAGAGAGGATCGCAAAGGGCAAACTGGTGAACACAGATCTGCTGGAACGAAACAAGGGAACGTAGTAGTAAAGAAGGAACAGAGATGTTGTTTTTACTGTGGAAAGAAGGGACATATAAAGAAGAATTGCAGAGAAAGGATCAGGGATGAGGAAATATTGAAAACGGAATAGGAGAGTCAGGGGCTCTATATCTTAGGGGACCGGAGTCATCATGAGCCCTTGATAAAATTAAAAATAGGTCCCCATAAACAAGGGTTCACCCTTTTAGTAGACACTGGAGCTGAGAAATCGACTATTAGGCAAATACCTGAGGGATGTAAAGCTTCCCCTGGAAAAAAAAAAAAAAAAAAAAAAAGTACAAGTAATTGGGGCAAAAGGAGAACCCTTTAAAGTAAGCAAAATCAAAAATGTGGTATTCGAAACTGAAAATAAATTTGGAATGGGTGAACTCTTGCTCGTCCCTGAAGCAGAATTTAATCTGTTAGGACGAGATTTAATTGTTGAATTGCAATTAGAAATTAAAATAAAAAAATCAAGAGCTAACAGTGTCTGCTTATCCTTTGACCGTGGATGATCAAAAACAAATTAACCCCGATGTCTGGTACTCTCCAGACACAATTAGTAGACTGGAAATCCCACCGATTAAAATCCAAATTTCCGAACCCCACATACCTGTGAGGGTAAGGCACCAAGATAACCCTGAATGATAGAGACTTTATTTGATTATTTTGCCGCATTACCTTTTGGTATAAAGTGTGTATTGTTGTTTATATTTGCTATAATTATTTCTTTTTTTATCTATTATATATGGAAGCGTACAAAGTGTGTTGAAGGAAATTGCTAAACTTATGCAACCACACAATATTAAGTATAGAAGATATGCTGATGTAAATAATATATGCACTCTAGATATACGAATTAGATGTAATAATTTGAACTGCAATTGTTATCCATTTGCTTGTTTCAGGTGTAAGGTATGCCAGAATAAATGGTGGACACACTGTGAATGTGGATACCCTCCAATAGGAGTTTGCACACAGTGTTGGAAAATCCAAAGAACTCTTACTGAGTGGAAATTAAAACAATTAGAGTCTAAACAAGAAATTATTCGAGAATCCCATGAGTGGTGGGAAATTTTTGCCAAAGGAATAAACTCTCAATATTATTGTTACCACTTCACCGAACCAGTCCCCTTTGTAGCTGAAATCTTGGCTATAAAATGCAGAAGGGAAGTACTAACCGTGTCTTGCTTTGCCCCATTAGTTAAAGCTGCAAAGTGGGAAGCCTATGTAAACAGGCAGAAAGCCCGAAGCAGCTGTTCTCCTGAAGAATTCCCTTGCTGCCGAGAAGATGGTACACCCCGTGGCTCGAAGCAACCGAGTCGATGGGCAAGGCAGAGGAGGAACAAACTGTGGAGAAAAGAACCAGAACAATGGGACACTAAAGCAACAATGGCCGAACTTCCCCAGGACTGGTAAAAATATACTTAAATTGGCAAAATTGACAGACACCCTTTTTCCTGGTATACCGTTAGTTTTGTTATTGATAATAACCCAAGCAAATGGAAACCCTCATGAACCTATGAACTGGACAATAACAAACATAAAATATCCAAGTAATCCAATCCAAGCACGAACTACACCGGGCACAGTTAGTTTCAATGTGAGTTTGCATGATCTAATTACTGAAGAAGATCGTAGAGATGAAGCGGATATATGTAAACCAATTTATATATGTCCAGCATCAAACCCTGGTAAAGGATACTGTAATTCTCCAGGTCATTATTACTGTGCATATTGGGGGTGCGAAACATGGGCCTCTGAGTGGTCCGCACCTGGAGACCAATATCTAGAAATAAAGTGGTCACCGGAAGGATGCGAGAGACCTAAATTACACGGAGACCGGTAGGGTCATTGCTTAAGTAAACCGATTCCTTGTGTGGGCATCAATATAACTATAAAAAATCCTGCTCAGGACTTTTGGCTGGCAGGGAAATATTGGGGAATTAGATATTGGGAAACAGGTGCAGACAGAGGAGGAATTTTTCAAATAATGAAGAGACCGATGCCCCACGATCCTTTACCAGTAGGACCAAACCTGGTCCTGAATCCACCCACTTTCTCTGAAGAAAAGGTTGCCCCCATAATTGTTGTAACCCCTTCTCCAGACTCCCTTTCGAAAAAAACTAATGACACTGTGACTGAATTCTCCTTATCCAGGGATCTAGAGTTGTCAGAATCCAAAGACCCCTTATGGAATCTCATGCAAGCCTCTTATCGTGCCCTTAATGAAAGCAAACCAAATTTAACTGAGGAATGCTGGTTATGTTATAATGTTAGACCACCATATTTTGAGGCAATTGGAAAACCAGGTAGGATTCAATGGTCTAATGGTTCAAACCCACGAGAATGCCCATGGGATGACCAGAGGAACCATACGCAAGGAATTACTATTCAATTAGTAACAGGTCAAGGAAAATGTATAGGTACAGTGCCCGAAAAGTATCAGCCTTTGTGCAACCGAACAGTCACTAACACCAATATAGAGAAACACAAGAATCAAAATGACAAATGGGCTATCCCGACACCAATGGGTTTGTTCAGACATCGGAGTAACGCCTTGCCTATCCCTAAATGTGTTTAATCAATCTCAGTTTTGCGTACAGGTGATTATTGTTCCTTGTCTGATCTATCACACCTCTGAGGAGGTGTTACGCCACTTTGAAGGAGACCTGAATAGACAAAAACGAGAGCCAATTACAGTGGTAACCCTAGCTACACTGCTGATAGCGGGCGGAGTTGGAGCAGGTACAGGCATAGCCTCCCTAGTAAAAGGTCAGGAATTACAAAGTTTGCAGATGGCTGTAGATGAGGATTTAGCAAAAATAGAACAATCTATCCAAAATTTAGCCACTTCAGTAAAGTCTCTATCAGAAGTAGTGCTGCAAAATAGAAGAGGATTAGATCTATTGTTCTTAAAGGAAGGAGGGTTATGTGTAGCTCTCAATGAAGAATGTTGTTCTTTTGCTGACCATACAGGAGTAGTCCAGGACACCATGTCTGAACTCCGGAAAAGGTTAGATCAACGTAAGGAAGATCGTGAGGCGGGCAGGTCATGGTATGAAAACTGGTTTAATATCTCACCTTGGCTAACCACTTTGTTGTCTGCTTTAGCAGGACCACTTATTATGTTGATTCTGGGACTTATATTTGGGCCTTGTATATTACGCTATATTTTACACTTTATTAGAGAACGGTTTGACATAGCTCAATTGCTTATTTTAACTACGAGGTCTAGGGCAAAATATAAGAGTGTATCTATTAATGAGGATGAAGATTGTTGCGAATGCGTTATGCCACGTGAAAACTATGCCTATTGTAATTGTGAGGTATTACCTTGTGAGTGTTATGATAAATGTTGGGATTGTGGAAAAAGGTTTGTTTGCAGTGCCGAGAATGAAAGCAGCATCTAATAAACAATAATAGGATAAAAAGAAAAAGGGGGGATTGTAAGAAACTATGGACTAGGGTATTGTTTATTAAGATTTATGTTAAGCCCAATGTAAAGATTAGGCAACAAAAGATAAGATAACCACCAGGTGTCCAGGATGCCGCTTGTGAAAGATAAGATAACTGCCAGGTGTCCAGGATGCCGCCAGATGTCCAGGAACCGACAGAAACAGGACAGACAACCCCATATAAGGTCATATGAGTGAAGGGTCAACACCTCCACTACTTCATGAACACGAAAGTAAAAAAAGTATTAAAAGGGACTGTTTGAACTGCTCAGTACGGCAGTTGGCGAAGCGCAGACTCCCCTGCCGTCCAGCGCTGTCTTTGCTCGTATTCTACTTGCTGTAATTAATAAAAATTTTAATTGGATTATGATCCATTGTGGTCTCAATTTATAACAGCACCATGGCTCTAATGCTCCTCATTATGTCTTTTTATTATGTATATGTTGTATTTTTTTTCCTCATGTATGCATATTATATTTTTTGCTGCTCAATACTTTATTCCATACGGATGGAACACATACAAGGGCCTGTCAGCCTGACAGTCTTTCTCAATCTTCTTTAAAAATAATCTCTTTAAGTATTTCTTGATCCAGATCTCTGCCTTATGCTCTTTGGAGGAGGGAACATATCTGATTTTTAAGTACAAAGAGTTCCTTTCTACAATTAGAAAAAACATTTTCAAGGGTGGAAATCTGATATACAGTTCTCAAAAAATCCAAAAATATGCAAAATATCAACCAGTCCTGTTTGCATAATCCCAGTGCTAGCATAAAGTTTTTATACTCTCCAAATACCTTCCTTCTCATAGATTTGAAGCACATGTATTAGAAGTGTCTCCTTGTACCATTTTAAGTTCTGTGTGAGGTTCCCAATCTCCTCCTATAGCCTGTTCCTGAACTTCAGCAGCCATCATCTTTCAGCCCAGCTCTGGAATATTGATCAGAAATTACTGCAGATCCCAGCTCAGTGGCTCATTTGCATTTAACATAACTAAATCTATTTAAAAATTATGAATTTGGGATTCCTTTCACCTAATTTTAGTTATCCGCAGGGTAAGTGTCTACAAACTGGTTTTCTGAGCTCTAGTTGTGAGACTCCACAGCGGGGCTCCTCCGATCAAATCCAGTACCTACCTCAGGCAGAGCTTGATTATTCTCCAGACTACATTGATTGCACCTGGAAAAGGGTCCCAAGTGCTAAGTTTGTATTGCAGGATGGAAGGCACTTGGAATCCTGTATCCTACCTATCAGCCCAGCATGCATATCTTGGATAGCCACGTGTCAGTGCATGTAGCTGTGCTGAGCTCTAAATGTCCATGCATTTCTGAGCTGTCTTGGTTCCATCTGGAATCAGCAAGGCAAGAGAGAGCTGGGGGGAACTGGTTTTGGGAGGTGGGTGTTGCTCACTCTTTGCTGTAAAGAAAAAGTACATACACAATTTTTAAGACAACTGAAGTGGTCTGTGGTGAAACCCACCCTCGGTTGCATATGTGGGATGATGTCAACCTTCTAATGGTGCTTTTAAAGAAACACATCCTTAAGTCACACCTTGGAAGTGAATCCTAATCTGCTTTGGTTTGGAAGGTTGCTTCTGGCCTTGATTTGTAGAGGATCCTGGGGCAGTTGCCTACTTACTTATTTCAATGTTTCCTTATCTGAGCAGTGGATAATACTCTCACAGGGATTTTATTATTTATTTTTAACACCGATACAGCACTGATTATATACAAACATATTTAGAATCACATTATGTTAGATACTGTAAAAAAAAAATCAAATGGTACAATTTCTATTTCACAGAATTTGCAGCCCAAAAGATAATATGTAACAAGTGTCCAAATAAAGAGGTGAGACTGATAAGGAGGAACAAAATTAATTGTACAAAATCCACAGCCAGTCAGTAGTAGCAATTATAAGTCATTACCTGATATTTTTCAATGCTTTAACATGTTTGGATGACATTCTCTAGACAAGCTAATGCCAGTGTAAGTGGATATAGTATATGAGTGTTTGTAAGCAGACTTGCTATATTTGGGACTATAAATGCTTGTGTTATGAAACAAAACAAAACAAAACAAAACAAAACAAAACACAAAACCCCCAAACACATTTGCTTTGAAATCTTTGGAACAGAATTCCATTTATATTTATTAAAAGTCATTGTTATGGAAATTAATTTCTTTATATTTAATGTGCAACAGTTCAGCGCAAAGATTATGAACCTGTTTTGACTTTTTGACTTGCATTGCTTATAGTAAGGTTCATCTAGTGGATTTGGTTGGATAAAAAATACACCATGACAGAAGAAACAGATTAGCTGTGTGGGAGAGGGAATATACCTTAGACTAAAGCAAACAAACAAAACATACACAGAAGTCTACACTGATTTAACACACAACCTCCTCTCTAGAAGAGTGTCATGCTGTCATGTGTTGGGTACTAAGGCACCCATGCTAGCAGTGCAGTTACCCTAGACAACATCCACAGCTATCAGAGAACAAGAGCCACACTGAGAATTCTTTGCAGTATAGCTGGTGTGAATCTCAGCCCAAAGATCTGATGCTGAAAGGACTAGATAGGTGCCTCATCATCAGGAGATGATGTAGCTGATTTGATTGGACAACATAATGTAATTTATTTGTATACTTATGCACTCATCTATGCGGGACTGTGACCTAAAGGCACAACACAAGTAAGCTTAGTGGACTTGAGCACCTGTTTAAGAACAGGATCATACTTACATGCTGTCCTAACTAGAACATGTAGTCCAACTGTTGTAGGATCATCTGTATTATACAAACTTCAGTTTGTATCTTATAGTCAATAAGCGAAGTATTCAGCTAAATGAAAAATATATATGACTGCTGCAGGAACAAAACAGATCTGGGATATGTACAAAGCACAGCCTGACTTTTCCAGTCTGGATTGCTGAGCTGGTTCTCTCTTACAGGGAGTTCCTGCTGAATAAAGGTTCAGTCATTCCTCTACCTGGTTCACTGTGCAAAGACACCTGCACATACTGCCAACATAATGCATACTTGCTAACACTAAACAATATGGGGGTTTTGTACAACACCATGTATTAGTATAACTAGTCACACTAAATTCATATACTAACCCTGCTTTATAGGGCAAAAAAGAGTAGGAGAGTAGGATTTATTTCACTGAACTTCCAGTGTCTACGGTATGGCCTTCTCCATCTGAACTAATAATCTAAAGAGGACGTATATTCAATACAAAGCAGCATGCTGAGGATGTAATTGCTTTGTCTTATTTTACAAATTAGGAACATACTATAAGTGCCTATACCTGCACACTGACAGTGGAGTGAGGACCTACAGACATGGAAGTATCTACCTGTTCATGGATGTGCCACCTTCATTTCTATTAAATCTCTACGCAATATGTGATATGTGATATGTGATAAAGTCTTTGACTGGAAAAGTTTATATTTGCTTAATTACTGTTATTGAATAAATACATTGGTCAACTAAAGCTGTTTCAAGAGGAGTAGTTCTGATAAAGGCTGCTGTTCTATATCTTGCCTGGTGTGGATTCACCAGTATTTAATGAGAGGTAATGTTACTAAATTTTCACTTGCAGTGCCTCATTTTTGTATTTTGGGACAACATTTCCCTTAAATATGTGGAAACTTAGTATTTTTTGTTATTTCTACCACTTTGGCAAAACTGGTTGAAATTAGCTAAGAGTTCAAAAAAACTGAACTGAAGATTGAAAATCTGACATGCTTTATGATCACAAGCATTGAGTTTCCTTGGAAAATTGCTGAAAAACTGCAGCTATCCTTCAAAGTTGCCCCAATATGTAAGAACTTTTTGAAGCCTACAAATTATGACATTGATTTCTTAACTTTTATGTTATATGTATTCTTATCCCTTGCCCCCCTAAATCTATTATCTGCTTTGCTCATTGAAAGTGCAACATTTAAATAGGCAACACCGGGAATGAGTAGTGTCTCAGTCTTGCCTATCATAATGGAATACATCTCTTGGTTGTTCTTTAGGTGTTATCAAACTGTATCTAATAAATAATAGTGACAAACTGCAAACAGCATGGAAAGTTGCATTGATTATAATATTAATTCAAGTACAAATAAGATAGATTTTTTTCTGCAATTCAGGGGGAACAAAGCACAGCATAGCAATTGAACATAAACAGAGTTGGGATCTGCAATTCATTTTTCTTGTTTACTATGAAATTGGGCCTAGTTAAGTTTCAAAAATGCCAATGAGGAAATAAGGTAGCAATTTTTCAAGGTAGTATCTCATTGGATTTGTATTTGTTTACTTTTATCAATATTTGTCCTTGTTAACCCCTTTTTTTCTGGCCATTCAATTTCATTCATGTTGCAGAATGGCTGTGTGATCACGGCTATGACTCCCTTGAAGATCTTTGTGAAACAAAGTTAGCGTAAGTTAGCTGAAGCAGGCCTTGCAGCTATGCTGAGGCATGCTGATAAGGAAGCTGAGAAAAACACACTGACCTTGTGCCTAATGTTGTAAATAACTTTGAGGAATTTGCGTAGACAAGAGAGAAAAAAAAAATGTAGCTAGCTAACCGCAGAAACCGCAAGTAGGAGGACGTATGAAAATGTGATCTTTTAGAGCTTAACCAATCAGCAGATGACTTGTAGGCATAATTAACTGGAACTGTATATAAGACATAATCGCGCCATAATAAATCGAAGCTTGCTTTATCACTCATATTGAGTTTGCCTGCTTGACTTCCCACGCCATCAGCAAGTGGCGCCCGAACAGGGACCTGACGCCTTCATTATGTTCCCATGAAGAGAGGACCCCCACTCCTCCTCCGGTGGACGGTGTGCTCGTTGAGGCCCTGGTTGCAGCGTCCGGGAAGCAGGAGACTGGCTCCGAAAATATCATTCGCCGTCTCCCCGCTTAGACCTTTGGCAACAAGGCGGGGTCTGCCAGCTGAGTAAGAGGCTACCTAACGAAATCGCTGCTCCGGATCAGACAACAAGGAGGTCGTGGAAATCCAACCTCGCCGGACAAAGAAGGGGGGCGAGATTACAGAGTGCGCGCATCATGGAAAGAGAGGTAGCCTTTGAATTATTAAGACGCTTTTTAGAAAAGTGGGGAGTAGGCCCTTTAAAAGATCTGGCCGGGTTAATTGCTATGGGAACAGCGAAAGGGTTTTTTACAGACCCCGAAAAAATGTTTGAAGTAGAAGAGTGGCGTGCGTTTGGAGTCTGCTTGTGGGACTTAGTTATAGATGACGATAAGGCAGCAAAAAAAAAAAAATATTAATGAAATCATGGCGTGAAAGTAACTAATTGTATAAAAAGATATCAAGCAGAAAAGCGCCTTGCTGCGGCAGCAAAAAGCCGACTTGCAAGCGCAGATCCTAATGCAGGAAAAATTATGCCATGTGAAAATCACATTCATTTTGTTTTTTCTCTCTGTATTTGCTTATTTGTTTGGGATGATTGCATTTATATCCTCCAGGACACAAATATCCACATTTCATAGAAAAGAAAGGGGACAGAAGAGGGAAATAACCAACTTCAAGGGTCCTGCACTCTATTGTTGTCTTACTGTCAGCTGCATAACCACATCACTCATACCGGATTTCCAAAAAGCGCTTGATATTTGACTAACTCTATTCACACTAAAGTCAACGGTAGTTCGTTGAAGGCAGTGAAATCAGAATTAGGCCAGAAGTAATCACTTTTGAAAATTCTGTCCTTAATCTCCAATAATTTCTATTGACCTTTTTGAGAAGCTTCTCTGGAAGGAAACTTGGACTGTAATGAATCTTGAACACAAGAGGCAAATTAAGGTATTTTTTTCTTAAGGCCAAGCTATATACTTATAAGTTTAAATGTAACTCTTTTGTAAGTATGTCTTTTTTTTTTCAGTAAGAACCATATTCACCACCATAAGAAAAAAGTTAATAGTAAATTATTGCATGACATGAAAGTTATATGGCTCAATGTAATGCCATAGCGCTATAATTCCCTTAAGTTTTGCTCTTGGTAACATGCTTAGCACATGGGCATCAGTCTGGGTAGAGGACAGACAACGCACTTGCATCGGAAAATTAATCTGCAATGCAATTCCTTTCCATTCCACAGGTTTGTCACCATTACGAAGTCAATTTTCAAACACCATATAATGACTCTGAAAATGGCACTCGAGGACCTGCTGATATAAACCCTAACATTATCAGGTCAATCATTACCCAATAGAGTGACAGATATTCAACATTATTTTCAGAGATAAATGAATAGTCTTCATCGCAGCTCCTCTCCTTGTTGGCAATTTCAGTAAAGAGGCCAAGAGGTGAATAGCCTGCAGAACTTGTTCTCTTTTTTTTCATGCCTGGGGTTGACTTTTTTAAGTTAAAGACCTTTTGGAGAAAGTTTTCCCTCTCATAGCCTTATTGCAAAAAGTGGCCATGTATGTGAATTTTGAGCACCAGAAACACCCATTGCTAAAGGGCAGGAGCTAACCAGGGAAAGCTCATTCCAATTCACAAAGGGCTTTGATATTTCAGAATAGCTGACTTTGTTATGAACTGAAGGAGAACCTCACATTTCAAATTCTTTGTGTAAAAGAAAAATGTCATGCTCCTTAGGAAACCTACCAGAAGAGCCATCCTGAAGGTATGAATACTGGAAGCTCTTGGGGAGGTGGCTCTACAGAGGTTCCACAAGTTTTCTGGTTCTTTTACCCTACACATTAAAATGGGAAGCCACATTGATGAGCAGCAAGATGAGGAGGGGCCAAGGTGTTTAGGAACCAAAGCTCCAATAGCTTCCAAGCTTTCATCTCCCCTTCCATGTAAAGAGGCACAGTGGGATCCCAGCAATCAACATAGCAAACTAACAGAGAAAATGGAGACAGGTATTGACCAAAGAGAAGACAACTTTTTTAATGGAACCATCATAGATTCTGATGCAATTCTGTCAATATTCAACAGCTGTCATAAAAGATTTCTATTTCTATGAATCATAACCTCCTGAGGAAATAAAATTCCTTGGGGAGTTTCCAATATGAGGATATAGCACTTCAAGAGGTTAAGCTTGTTTTGGTTTTGTTTTTTTTTTTTTAATATTTTACTATTTCATGTTAACCTAAACATAAATTTAGGGGTCACCTGAGGCACATGGACCCAGCTTTAACAATATTTTCCATGTTTATTCATTCTTTAGTTTGTTTTCCACAATAGTTTATAGCATATACATTCAATGTCAAATATGAGGTAGAATCAGATAATGGTTTGGGTTTTTTTTCAGAACTGGGAACTGAGCGTGGCTCCCTTCTATGCTAGATGTGTAACTGGGAATAAGCAGAAAAAAACTATCTGAAAATAAGGCTTTATAAAGTTTTCTTCAATAAAGTGATAGACCTTTAAGGCATGGGAAGAAAAAACAAGAAAAAGAAAAAGAAAACACACCTCCATGAAAAAACATATTTTTTAGCTGTTGTTATATTCCTGCTTAGATTCTTCTCTCTTGCATGTTCACCAACCAACACATCAATTAGCTTTTTAAGCAGCTCCAGGTACACCAAGACTTTTATTTTATTTTTTGGGAACTTATTCCTTTGAAATGAAACAGGTCAATATGTTTCACATACAAACTAGATCCATCCCCTTCCTGAAACCTCTTGTGGAGGCCTCTCTGTAGCTGTCATATACCTCTGACAAAGCCCAGATGCTCATAAATTGAGGACACCCCTTTTTTCTGCTCTGCCAAGGTTTCCCTGTGCCAGCCTGAGACTTCCTGCCTTCCCTTCTATACTCTCTAAATGCCCACATCAAGACCTCATTCCTTGAGAGAAGATGCTAAGAACCTCTTGAACAAGCCTTCTTCTAAATAAACATCATCCATCAGATAATTGTGTGATTTATACTTTTCATCAGTGAAGATGTGTTGATCCAGGCACCAAATGTACCCTGAGCTCCCTTAGGGAATGAGTTCACCTGTATGAAACTTCCTCTTCCAAATCCATTTCTCACAAGTGTTTCCTTTTTCTCCTTCATTGTCTCCCACATTCTGCTATTTCCTTTCATCCTCCAATGCATCAAGTGTTTTTATCTTAGTCTTCCTACATTAAAAAAAAATAAAGTAATAAAATCATTATTACAGGGAACCTTTCAATTAAATTTCTAAGTAAAATGACTGTATTAGGCAAAAGTTTGTGTGGTAGCCAATAATTTCAGATAGTATGGAATGCAGGCTTGGGCTAACCTTGCAACCCAACAAGTTATTATGTGCAAGTGTTACAACTTGATTTTGAAGAGAATACACATGTATGATGAAGCCATATTATAGCTGAGTGATTGATTACAGCATTCTGATCCATCTCAACAAGATAAACTCAGATAAAAGAATATGCTGATATTTAATACCTGACAATTTATTATCCAAAGACTACTGTAAAAAATGATTTTATAATTCCCTTCATTTAAGTGGGTTTTTTCGAAAGTAATAAAACATATTTTCCAGAGTAACAGACTATGATCAGAAACTCTTCTTGCTACAAGCAGTAAATTCTACTAGGAAATAAAAATGAGACAAAACAAACATTACTGGTTGTCCTAGATGCTTCTTGAAACTTGTATGAAAGCTAGTCAAATGGGAACTCGTTTTTCTGTGAAAATTTTAAGCCTTAAAATCTTGTTATGGGCTAAAGGGAAATGTAGCAAATATGTGAAGTCAAGAATTTATTACTAATGAAATTGAAATCTTAACAGTATAACTAGACAATTATTATTAGTTCAGATTTATTTTTTGCAGAAAAAGAAAATAAAGAATTCTTTTACCAAGGAAAAACCCTCGGAAATATAGCAAAGTGGTTATAATTGTTATACGCACAGCAGTACCTATCCCTTTTAAAAGCATTATGGTCACCCTTCCACTGTCCCTCTGGATACTACACCACCAGTCTTCCTCAAGCAAGGGGACATTTGAACCAGGTCATCACTGTTCCAAGTTCTCCCATGGGAAAATGGTAACATTAAATGGGGTTTAGTCTTTCTTCCTCTGTTTTTGGGGTGATTGGCATGGGCTATTTCTGTATTTTCTAACTACCCATACACACTGCTCTTTATTCCTTGTTTGCAGCTACATACTACATCCCAGTTTACTATACATAATGTGTTCTACATATGCTAGATATCTGGTCTTTGCTGTCTTTGTTAACCCTTTTTATAACCCAGCTCCGGGTCTTCATTTCTTTCACCATTTTTGAGTTGTTTATAGTCTTTGGGTCTAGAACTAGAGTGGAGAGCAGGATTCGTTTCTCCTAACCACCTATTAAAAGTTAAAACCAATCTTTAATTGAGGTGTTTGGGGAGAGAGAGGGAGAGAAGCACTTCCAAAGGACCAAAAAGGAGCCTAAATTTTATGGATTCAATTAATACTGGAGACTTTTTTGTCTTTCTTACTTCCTAAGAGTTACAACTTCTTTTTTTTTCCTTTTTTTTTTGTCATCAGCTACAGAGGGATCTAATACTCCTTACTCCAATGCAATGTTGAACATATAATGGCATAACCACCCTATCAGTGCCCTACTTTCATTGTGGTAATATGGATCCCAGACTATTAAGAAAATATGAGCAGTTTTTCTGAAAAACATTGGTACAGTTTACACAATCTTCCCCCTCATATTCAGTGTTGGCAAGTCTCTTTCATTGCCCTCAGATTCAACAATTTAAATTTTGTTAAAGAGAAAGCAAAACCACCAACCTTCCAACCCAAATAAATGGTCTGGAAAGCTGCTGTTAACTTCCTTGAGAACTGGCTTGTTCTGCAGTTATTGCTGTATTCAGGCTTTCTGGACTTCAGATAAATATTACCTAAACTGGCTCTGGTGATCTGGAAAACAGTCTATTTTGGTGTCACAGATGGAGTGACGCACTTCACTCGTAAGACAGAAGCAGCAATATGTTTATTGGTATAAAACAGAGATTTAACAAAGTTTGATATTAAATGCAACAGTGGTTTAACAAGAGCTGATGGCAAGGTACACTTGCTTATTTACTGCACAGAGAACTGGCTCAGACAAAACTGTCAGGGAGACCCTCCCATTGAGTCATGAGGTTCAGAAAGAACCTCCTTGTGTTATAAACTCCTTCTCAGAGGGGAGTTTTAGTGCAGCTAGATCCAGACTTAGTCTCAGACTGGATCAACAGTTTGTATCTAAAGCACTACATGTGCACAATGAATCCTTTATATCACTTAGCCAAGATTTCAAAGTTTAGGATGCTATTAGTCACTTGCAGAGAACCTGTTGTGGCAAGGAATTTCTGAATCTTGAGGAGTAACCTTGATGTCATGGCTTCAGGAATAAGACAAATTTCTACCATTGGGACTCCTTTATTCTATCACTCTTAGTTGTATTTAATCTCAGTCCAATGAAACATATTGCTCTAGAAACAATTAGAACCAGAAGACTTTGTTTCCCTGCTCTAAGTCATTTTCTCTCCCTAACCTTGGGCAAGATTTTTAATCATTAATTCCTTCTATCTCTGATACATAAAGTGAGGAAACTGGTGTAGCCTGATATTAAATAGCAAATTTCAAGATACTGGAACCATCTAACTAACATATGAATAATGATCTGCATATATTCCCTACACATATAAATAACCATAATAAATGTTGTAATAGGTAATAATGCATTTCCTTGTTGTGCCTATTCTTTCAAATGGAGTAAAACCAGAACAGCAATAATTGGTATGAGTAATCAACCATCACAACAATGAAAGTTTCAACTGAAAATGAGTAGCAGATGCTGATGAAAAATAGTGCAATACATGGATAATATTAACCTAAGGTGTGAAAAAGAAGCAAATTCCATTTCATCAACAATTTCTGAGATGATTGAAGTTTGGCTCTTTTTTCTGAACTGGAATAAAATATACCTAAAATGTTTATTAGGAAAAAAATAATATTTATTCTCAAATACTTCCCTTTAACAAAATAATGAAGTTACATCTTTATTCAAGTCATTAAAAGCTTGTCTACATATTACAATCTAAGACAAAATGTTATAGCAACATAAAAATCATATTACAACACATATACTCAGCTTCTGTTCCACAATATTGAAGAGACATTACAATGCCATCCAGAATCCTTCCCATATTACTTTAAATATAAACTGTAAATAAATCTATCTTATTTCCTAAAGTTTTTTTTTATTATTTCAATGGAACCCTGTACCCTCACTTAATTTGTCAACATATTTCTGACCCAGATACAGCCATAACACTATACTCAATATGTCTTGTTTCTGTCAGCTGAAGAAGCTAAGATTCTAATTCTCCAACATCACTGCATGTAAATGACAGTCTTGGAGGCTTTGTCACCCACGTCTGCTTTCTCACTGGACATACTGAGACCATCACTCAGCAACTCACGTGATACAAGGTAGATCACCCTCTGGCGAGAGTCAGGTTTCTGTGTTGTCCACTTTAGGTGGAAATTAGACCATGTAGTCTCCTAATTTAAAACTGTTTAGGCTTTAAGCTTCGGTAAGAAGAATATAAGATCCTTATCCATGTTTTAAATATTCTAGGATTT
>NC_051209.1:17280975-17362407 GCF_015220075.1 Falco rusticolus | reverse complement strand
TCTGTGGGATTCGCTGCATGTCACTCAGTTAGGCGATTCGAGAGTCCCTCCACGTCAGATCCTTCACCGGATCACGTCGGGGTCACCAATTTGCGGCGAATGAAGAGACGGGACGCAGCTTGATGCAAGCAAGTGTCCATTTATTAGTGATTTTCTTACAAATATATACGTTTCTACCTTCTACATATTACACACTGATTGGTTAAATCTTAAGCGTAAAAAACACTGATTGGTTAATATTTAAGGCACACCGTTAGAACAATAGGTACTTACTAGTTTATCTTGACCTAGCAATAATTTTTATTCCAAGGTTAGGGAGTTTCTTTCTATGCGGCTTTCTTGATTACATATTGGTGCCATCTGTTCCCTTATCTGGCTACTTGTTTCTCTGTCCATCTGGTTGCCTCCTCAACTGTAACGGCTCAGGGGTCTGCGGTTAGCTTGTTCCTTTGCTCCCAGGGCTTGTGCCCTACAAGTTCTAACAAGTCTCTATTCATCAGGCTATCGGTACTTGGACTCTTGTCCTTGAGGCCTTGTCCTACATTCTGACATGTGCTTTTGCAGGAATGTTTGAATAAAAAATAGTGTAATTGTCGGAACTGTTTTATTCAGCCTTAATATGCATCTCAGATAGACATATCATCTTGACAAGCCTGAACAAAAGCACAAAAGCTGACTTTTTTTTTTTTCCTCTTGAAGCTGGCATTACAGGTCTATGCCAGACCAGTAGGTAACAGACCACATGAACACCTCATTCCTTCCTAAATCCTCTTTTCACCTACACCTATCCAAATGCACAAGCATGTCTGGCTGACCACGTTTTAGTACAGTAATGAGAAAACGGTGAAAATCTTTCTCCTAATACTGCCATTGGTATGAGGCAAATATAGTCAAGCTACAAAGTATGGACAAAAGCAGTTAGCAAAACAAGAAACATAACAGATGAACAGTGTCTTCTATAAAAAGCTTAGTTTAAATCAAAATACTGCAACTACAGTTTCACTAACCTTTCCCTAAACCATGTGGATTTATACACAGATGTCAAAGACTGGTTTTCTGGATATGAGTCTGGATGAACAGGACAGTTGTTTGGCTTCCTTACAGAGCAATTCATTTCACTTCTTGCATTCTCTTGTTTCTGAAGAAATGGGGAGAACTTTATACTAATAATTTTTATTTTATTTTATTTTATTTTTAATCATAGCCCCTGATATAATTGAGTGCAGGATTCAGCAGAGGTCTGCCGTTTTTAAGACTACAAAGAGCAGCACCAATGCAGGAAATCTAACTGAAACATATTGTTTGAAAGTGTATATTTTCCCTAACTGATTTCATTTTGTTATTACCAAACCCAAGAAGCAAATTTGTTTGTTTGTTTGTTTTTTTCTGTTAGGAATCTGTTTTGCATTTAAAATATTATCTGGATTAACAACTCTCCTCTGCCACCCACACCCACACACCCATGCCTTCGTGGCAGCTCTGCTCCCAGGTTTCACCTTTAAATGCTTACTTGCAGCAAAGCTTCTGAGTGACCTGTGAACCACACAGAAAGTCTCTGAAGCCCTGGGGCAAAAGGGTTAACTACAGATGACAAAGTGCAACCGTCACTGCTATAACTAACCCTTCATGCCATTTTTTCTAATAGGCTTTTGCACTTTCAAATTGCTCCATTCTCAACCTGAAAGAAACAGCTACTGATCCTGGGGCAAGAGCAAGTCTAAAATAAATGACAACTTGATTTAGCTGGGATGGCCTGTCACAAACAGACTGGTGATTTCTTGCTTTCTGTGGTTGTTTAGTATACTGTAGCCCAGCTAGGTACAGTCATTTGTATGGGAATGGCTGGCAGCATTTCTCCCATTCTGAGGAGGCTCTTCAGACAGGTTTCTGAGTTTGCAATCTGTATTTATAGCACTGCACTGGTCCAAGTGCTGGCTTTTCTACCTGGTGGGACCTCTGTGCTACAGGTTCTAAGTCACAAAGCCCTGTGTGCTATTCCTTCCATGTTGGGGATACCAGTGCACTCACATGTGGCCCCATCTCCAGCTCCTTACCAGCACCTCTTTATTAGTTCATGACCACACACACTTTTAACTTTCTTCTGCTCCACTCTTCCACCCCATGCAGCCCCGAACCACAGAAGCATGGAAATAACAGGGCTGGATTGAACCAGTATCCGGCTTGGTCAGCATGTTTTCTCTGAGAGTGACCAAAAGCAGATGCTTAGGTAAGAACTTGTTCAAAAAGTCTCCTGATCTCCAGCATTTTGAGGGAATTTCTCATCCACAGATATGGCCTTTAGTTGATAGCCTTTAATGAAAATTTTCTACAATTAGCCTAATGAGTGTTTCAATCCACGTCACCTTTTTGCCTTTGCACAGTCTTTTAGTGAGCAGTACCACAGCTTTCTTCATGTTATTGAAAGGACACAAACTGCTAACATGCCCATGTCTTGCCACCTATATGTCATGCATCACTTCACCCTAATTTGACTTTTACTCTCCTTTTCTTTAACAGTCCCAAATGGGGGTGAATAAAAGGGGGCCCAGTAATTTCTATAAATGTCTAAGCATACAAGTTATAAAATTTAAATATTTTTCTTTGTCATCCCAAGGCATATGATCATTCACCATCTCAAAATTTATTATCTGGCTTTCTCAGTTTCCTATTTGTTTGTCTCAGTGGTCTCTGGTTGCACTGATATCCACACTCATAACAGAGACCCAGACTCAAGATATACAGCTTTCTGTTTCAGCAGAATCAAGGAAAAAATTTGAATTTCCAGGTGGAAAACTTTGAGTTTCCAGTTGCAACTAAATGGGCTGAACCACATTATCAAGGGAAACAAACCACATTTAGCTTTTTGACTGACCTTTATAAATTCCTTTAATCTTTAATGTGAAGGATGTTTTTGATATCAATGTCTGATTTTTTCTATGTTTACATCTAAGTGAAAGACATAAGTGAGAATGTTACATGCTCCTTTAATGTTGAATCACTCACATTTAGAAACGACGCTCCTCAAAGTTGATTCATCACCTGTGGTAATCAGGCTTTTAAATTAGATGCCTTAACTATCTAAAGTTAACCCTGATAAAACCAAGCTTATACCATTAACTATACTAGACACCTCCCAGATGCAGTTTATTTACTTATTGTTGAAGGCAAAAATGTCCCCAGGCACAGGCTTCTTCCTTTGATTATTTTCCATAGCCTTTTACAAATAAATGGAAGAAGTGCAATAGTTGAGCATAACTAGATGTGAGGGCTTTTAGTATATCTAAAAATTATGTGTTTTTTCTTAAATTGCAACATCTGCATCAGGGGCAGGCTTTGACTTCATTTCAGTAAAATTCCTGGTGTAGTGCAGCCTTAACCCACAATTGTAGTTTCCAGTCATTACCATGCTACAAATAATAATTGGTAGTAGTAGTAAACAATATATTTAAAGGCAAGAGACAAATATAACCAACAGCAGAACTGTGCAATGCCAAAATGGCATTAGGAATCAGTCATCTGAAAAATAAATCTGTTTGAAGAGATCATATTATGATGCTCTGACTTTACTGATTAGAAATTCTATAGGCCAGAAATATAATTTTGTTCAAGCCACCAATAATAATTAGTGATATAGAAGTCTAATTATTTGTTGCCCTTTCCTTCAGAAATTCCATTTCAATCATTCAGAAATTCTTTGTTTATTTATTGCTAACTAGTGTAAAAACTTCAATTTATACCATGAAGTTAAAAAGTGGTACTGGTAGGAGCTGCCTTCATGCTGCAACTCATATCAAGGAGGGGAAAAGAAAGAAGGAACATAGTGCTGCTGTTTGTTAATTAATAATAAGGCAGCCAAGCATTGCAGAACACTAAACCCACTCCACTACAACTGAGATGTAAGTCTTCTTTTTACTTGCTATCTATATTTCAGTCATTTCTAAAAGCTCCTGGCTGGTTTCAGAGTACCATTGTACAGGAGACAGAATTGATGCATGTCCTTGAAGAAAGCCAGTCTGAATATAGTCAAACATAGAGTGAACTGAGGCAGTGAAGTAGCTTGTCCATTAACACCCAACAATAAAAGTAAGAAAATAAATCTGCCTCCTTTCTTTTAGACTAGGATGCAAGTCAGTGGGTTTCATGCCCTCCACCTATGTAAAATTGTAATTCATCTTTTTTGACTCACACAATTCCTCTGTTTCTCAAATGCTGTTATTTTATGCTAGACTTAACACTGCTTAAAGGAATGCCCCCACCTTCACCATTTTGTTTTAAGCCAATTTAGTAATATCCAATTATTCAATATTAGAAAATATTAAAACTATCTGAAGCCAAAAATATGGATGATAGATTAGCAAAGTGAGAGTAAAAATCTGGGCAGTATATGGCCTGCTTGCTTTTAGTCATAATGTAAAATAAAATAACTGATTTTTAATATAGGAAAATTTGGAACTGAGGAAATTTCTGTGGACTGTAATCAGAAAGCATGCTTAAAGACAAACCATCTTTTGTCTTCTGTTCAGTAAAATAACATTATGCTAGCAACAGTTATACACATCTTAAGATTGTTAGACATTTTTATTAAGATAGTTTAGAATGAATAAAAAAGAAAATATTTTTTCTTTATGCTCAGATATTTTTTTTGTTACATTTTCTAGTCAGAAATGGTGTTTTTTTGTTCTGTTCATACTATGCTTCACATATGTGGATGTCCTAAAACCTTCCTTGAAATGTACTTCTCAAGTATACATAAACCAGGTAAGGTTTTTTTCCTCTGTAATAGATTGTCCACTTGTGAGTAATCTTCAAGGTAAAGCTTAAATTTTGAATCTGAAATCAGTTTTCTTTGTCATTAATTATTCATATAATAAAGCACTTCACAAAAGGCTTGAAGATGTTACATATGAATTCTTTATGTCTTAGTTGTTCTTTAATTAACCCTCAGGATATTTTTATTAAGATATTGAAAGAGAAGATTAGTTTTTTGGGGGGTTTTTTTGTATGATTTAGTTTACTTATCTCTTCCTCTGAAAATCCCATTCCTTTTTGCCTGGTGCCCTGAATTTTCAGACTATATGTGGAAATTAATGTTGATTTGACCTGACGCTTTGTAAACTTCTGAAATTTTTCAATGCCCTGAATTGCTTTGATTTTTTATTTTTTTATTATTTTTTTTACTTTACAGTCCATGATCAGAAACAGAATTCTCTGACGCAAAGTTGAAAACCACATTATTCCTGTACACTTCTACTACAAAGTGTCAACTACGTATGGGCTCACTTTTTTCTAAATTAACCTCCTCTGTTTTGCTGGAGATCATTTTTTATTGAAAAGGAAAAAGGTATCTTTATTTATTCATAAGCCTGAATTTGGGGGGGTGGGGTGGGGGTAGAGTGGGAGGGGTGGTTGGGGGTGCCCTTAAACATTTCACACACCTATATCTCACATTTCTTTAAAAAATAATATGTCCTAGAAAAAACAAAAAGTAAATTAAAAGACCTTGTATGCTTTGGTTTCCTCTCACTTAATTTTAGGCGGTTAAATTAAAACAGTCTCTTTCCTGTTCTGGTCAAAATGGAAAGAAATACCTGCCAGCTGCCGGTCTCTCAAATCTCAGGTGTGCTCAGTGAGTCTGTGGAGCTGCTTGTCCTCTTCCGTTGACTACAGAGAAAACCTAACCCATGAAGTTCCTAATTCAGAACTACCAAAATTGGCATCTCTGGTAAATATTTCTAAATGTGCAGCATATTTTTTGTCAGCTGCGTGACTGACATAAACTCACTGTTTTAAAAATCTGGACACAGCTCTAGCCAGATGTATTCCAAGCCAGAACTATACTTATACAACTTATTCCTGAGGCTGTGTTGGGTTTGGTCAAATACTTGAGACATACCTATCTGATTTGGTCTGAGACCAATTATTTTTTTTTCCCTCCCCTTCATTTTTGGTTCTGATTACCAAGCATGCTAACTTTGTCTGTTTACTAGACAACTATTCACATTCTCATGAGGTTTAGTCTTCACCTTGCACCTCCAGATCTGGATATCATTGTTGGATATCCTTTCAATATTTTATGGACTATAGAAAAATTTTCTTAATTACTTGGCAGCTATCTTAACTTCATAATATATAATCAAACATACAGACTCTGAACATCCCAGTGCCAAATGTCATTTGACATAACCAGATGCAAAGAATGAAATGACACATGACCAAAATTGTGATTTATAGACCTCATGTCCTTTCCATGACTACTGTAATTCTTTGAGACAATATGGGATTTTATGTTGGTTTTGGTTTGGGTTTTTTTTGTTCTGTCCTGTGTACATTTTTATTTGTTTATTTACCTTTCTATAGGTAAATGTCAACTGGCTGTTATGGCTAGAGCAAAATTTGAAACTGCTAGCTAAATCAAGTATCACGTTTCCTTTGCTTAGGGGAAATATATATATCTTTACAAAATAAATCTACTGACCATGGATACTTTTAATCTGACTAATAAAACCCTTTAACAATAAGGAAAAAATATTCTGGAATACTGTTAATAATAGAAGGAATGGGGGTGGAAAATAGACTAATTTTAACATGGGACCTGATAAATGTATAGAGTGGATTATAAGTTGTAATTGTCTTTGTTATGAGAGGACAGGATTTGTCAGCTTGGATATCCTCTCCTACATCCTTTGCCATTCTGTTTTTCGCTCAATGCTTTAAATAAAGTTGTTTGGTTTTTTATTGTTTTTGTTTTGGTTTGGTTTTAATCAGCTATCATATGCAAGAAATTCAAGACTTAAAGTCAACCTATTTGGACCATCTGCATATATTGCAATTTCTGGATATATATATCTTAATTTTAGTATGCGTGCTTCTCTACTGACTTAAGCTAACTGTCATTTAAAATTTTGCAAACCAAAGTTTACGGCAGGTATTAACTACTTACATTCAATATGCTACCATTTTACTGCTGCATTTTCCAGGCAGAACTCAGTATTGAATCAGATCCAAAACTGTTGTAGATAACAGGTTTACTGGCAACTAAAAAGTCTAGTACAGCTATGGACAGAAATTTCTATATGGATAAATTTTGGTAGGGTTCTGCTTCAGCTCATGTCATAAGCAGACTCTACCTAGTAAACACAGTAACTAGAAATGGACGAGGAAAGCTCAGTAGGGTCCTTGATGGAAAATGTCTCTATTACAAAACCACCGAGAAAATTATTCAGGAAATGGAAGTGATAAGGAAATAGTGAAACATAACCAACAGTAAATATGGATGCATCTTGATCAACAAAATGTAGTGTCAAAATGTCGCGACGGAGGGAAGACACAGTCACTCAATATGAGTGATCAGCAGACTTCGTTTATTGTCTCTTACAGTCACCTTTTATGCCTTCTTATAATTAGCTCATACATATTACAAAAGTTAAGCTCATTATTGGTTAGTTGCCTAAATACCAAGCCCGCCCCTAGTTTCTCTTCTGTAGTTGTCTGTTCCCACCTGCAACATTCTTTTCCCACCAAAATCTTCCTGTTATTGTGTAACAAGAACAGCCAAGGATAGTGTATTTTTGCTTTACTTCAGATAAGCTGAGAGCGATGTGCATTTTTGTCCAGCCAGCTGGACTATGTCTATGTGACCTTTTTCAGCTAGCCAGTTATCCACAATTCCCCCGTTTTTATTTTGGGCGACATAGGCCTGGTTGACCATTTTCAATAACAGCATTTTAACACAGGAAAATACACAGCCAACTTATAAAATCTCAGTTCAGAAGTATAATTCCTGAAATACTTGAAAAATAAAGTTAGCTTGAAGCTTTAATTTAGATGCTCTTTCTGTTCCAGTAATATAAAAAGTTTAAAAACTTCAAAGGTAATTTTAAAGTTCTGAACATGGACTAATGCAAGCTCAAAACCCAAAAAGAAACCAAACTGATGTTTGACTAGGAATATTTGCAAATATTTTAGTGGAAAATCCCTGACCATTAACAATTTTCTGTCCAAATAACCACTGCCCTTATGCAACCAACCAGTCCATAAATTTTCTGAAGAATACCTCATTGATATCAAAGAATTAACAAAGGGGAAAAATTAGTTCTAAGCTATATACATTCATAAGTGGATTTTTCAATAGTTACATACAGATTTACACACTTAAGCCATAATGGCTTGTAGGTGATACACACAGGAAGAGTACGTTGCTTATCTGTCTGAATGTCTATGTTAAATTTGACAACTATGCCACAAGCCAAGCCTACATGGGTGCTGTATGTTATGCACGTTCCTTAACAAACAGAAGTATAATAGACAAATTCCCAAGATCTAGTCCCCAACCTAATTATATTATTTTGTAGCCAATTAAGGAAAATAACACAAATGTGCATATCTACATGTGCACACACCTTTTAGTTCAGAACCAATCCGTGATAAAAGGCCTTAGCCTTATGGCATCATCAAATCTTAACGAGTACGGTAATTAAAAATGCAGTCTTACTGTAAGTGCGATTTATGCTGACATTCCCTCAAATGCTACACGTGAGTATTTCTCGCTCAACTGCCTCAAGTTAAAATAGTAGTATTTGTTAATATGTATTAAAAAATCAATAATTCTCTACAATAGCAGTTGACTTCCATAACACTGTGTAAGCAAAAGAGGCCCAAGATGGGTTTTCTGAATACTAACAATTTATTTTAGACTGTCTAAACTCAGGTCTTGAAAGATTTCACTCTGCCAGACGTAGAAACACTGTTGCACTCCAGTTGTGATATCCCTTTTCCCAAGTTGTCACATGCACATCTCGCTCAAGCAACATTATTGTTAAAGTTTCTCTCTGCTACATAAAAGCATATTGCACTTGTAGACATAAAAGACAGCACCCTTACTTAGATTATTACCTTATTACCTCATAACTCTGAGTATACCTTGTATCTCTGATTTCATCACTTCAAAAATTCACCAGAAGCAGATAAAACCACAGCATCAGACTAAACTACACCTTAACTGCTGATTCAAATAAAGGCATTCTCTTCAGATATGCCTAATGCTTACAAATAATTTTGGCTGGTTTTGATCAAAAAACTATTGTTACAATAATGATCAAAAATAATAATCCCGTTTGCAAAATGCCTTTAAGCCAGCCTCCTAGTCCCAACCAATTTCCACATTCAGAATACAGCATAAATACAGAATACAGCATAAATTATCTCCATCAAGGCAAAAAGGCTTCTCTTTAAGCACAGAGATGTTTGATAGTTCAAGGCAGAAACCCATTTCTTGTAGGGGACATCTGAAGCACTTTTTTTGGTGGGTTTGTAATCGATTCCGTATTTTTCCTTGAGAAGCTTAAGCTGTTCCTCTTGTTTCAGGAGTGTTTCCAACTCTGATCCGTATTTCCCAAACATATCATACATTTCCTCCGCTGTGATTTTATACGGCAGGTTCCGAATATAAAGGATCCGATTGACCTCTGGGGGCAGCCAGATGTTAGCTCGCTTGGCCGCTTGCATCGCCATGGCGCCGATCGGAGGGGGGGGGATGGTGCCGCCTTGGAGAGAAACTGCGGCCGGGAAGGGGCCTGCTGGGCCGCGCGCCACCGCTCGCCGCTGCCGCGGGGGTCCCGGACGCTATCCCATACGCTAATAACCCGAGTAATTCCTTTTTACAATCTATGTCCTGAATGCTCCGCATTTCTAAAAAGCATATGAGCGAATCATATGTCGCTTGTCTCTCCATACCTTCATCAGCGCTGTTGCAGCCTTTGCGAGACTTCGGCGACGCGTGGCCGGCGGGACCCTCTGTAGGTGCTCCCGGGCGTGGGGACTGTGCCCTTCCACCTCCTGCGCTGCTTTCAGGACCGGTACCCGAATCTCCTTCGAACCGTGGCTCGCAGGTTCAGCCCTCTCTAGGGTCCCTGTTCGGGCGCCATTTGTCGTGACGGAGGGAAGACACAGTCACTCAATATGAGTGATCAGCAGACTTCGTTTATTGTCTCTTACAGTCACCTTTTATGCCTTCTTATAATTAGCTCATACATATTACAAAAGTTAAGCTCATTATTGGTTAGTTGCCTAAATACCAAGCCCGCCCCTAGTTTCTCTTCTGTAGTTATCTGTTCCCACCTGCAACATTCTTTTCCCACCGAAATCTTCCTGTTATTGTGTAACAAGGACAGCCAAAGACAGTGTATTTTGCTTTACTTCAGATAAGCTGAGAGCGATGTGCATTTTTGTTCAGCCAGCTGGACTATTGAAGGGAATGATTTGTCTAAGACCTCCAGTGAAACTTATCTAATTGAGGGAGGTCTGTGGGAACTCATGAAGAACGGACTGCAAGAGAAAGAACATAACGCAATACAACTAGTGGAGGTTTAGGCCGCAAGGGCATTGCGACCTTGGGGCCTGTGGTTATACAAAACAGGATGTAGGTCCGGTTATAACCGAAACTGTCAGCAAGCATAAGATTGAGGCATACAATAGAAAGTACCGAAGCAGAACTTGTAACCCTAGGAAACGAAATAAGCAGAGTGAAGAGGAACAGCGAATAAGGAATTTAGCTTTTGCAATATGTAATCACTTTTGCAATATGTAACCAATGAGCTTTGTGCACGATAATCTTAGACTATGTATGCAGCCTTATAAAAGAAGCATGTTAAGAACAATAAAGCAGATCTGATCTGATTCCACCTGACCGGGTCTCCGTCTCTCAATCGCGGCAAATTGGTGACCCCGACGTGATACGTTTAAGGATCCGACGTGATGGGTCGACGAACCGCCTAGCTGAAGCGGCCTGCTGCGACTCTCACAGAACTTTGAATGATCTGCTGAAAGGAAGCAGGAGGCGGCCTGAAATCCCTCCGGAGTAGAGAGGTGAGCTGTGGGAAACATGGGGAATCAAGCGTCGGCCCCTGAGAGAGACGTATATGAGCTTATGAAAGCTCTTCTTAAAAAACATGGGAAGAGCATTCCTGGGCAGGATCTTAAGACAATCCTTAAGTGGGTTCAAGTTAAATTACCTGCTGTAACCGCATCCACTATTTTTACACGAGACCTTTGGGATAATGTGGGAGTGAAGTTATGGGATGCGGCGACTACGGGGAATGCTGAAGCACAGCGTATGCTCCCGTGGTGGAGAAGCATTTTTGAGGTTTTAAAAGCCCAGGAAAACAATCATAAAAAAGACTCAGACAAAGAGAAAGACCCCCCCCCGGTGTCCCCACCGTTACCGGAGGGAGCAAAGCCCTCGGCACCACTGACAGTATGCGCCGCCGAGTATCCACCTGAAGACGACCCCTTTGACCCGGGACCCATAGACCCTGAACAGGAGCCAGATTTATACCCCCCCGACCCACATGATGTGTGGGCCAGCATTAGACGTCAAGCCTTACAGGAGGGGGAACTGGAGATTGCCAAAACGATAGTGGCTCCTGTACTCTATCCGCGAGGCGGAGGGCGAGTCGGAGGGGGCCAATGGGAAGCTTTATCTTTTTCGGTAGTTAAGGAACTGCGTCGTACTGTTACTGAACATGGACTTTCTTCACCATACTTTGCAAGTTTGTTATCTTCTGTCTTTGATACATATGTTATGACTCCACATGATTTAAAATCTTTGGCGCAGCTGCTCCTAACACCGACTCAGTATACTTTGTGGGAGGCCCATTGGAGGGGGGGACTCCAAGCGCTCCTCTTAACTTATGCGGGTCATAACAACAATGCAATTGCTGTATTGACTTTGGAACACCTTACAGGCACGAGTCGTCATTCTAACCCGGCAGATCAAGCCCGAATCCCACGAGAAGCTCTTGAAGCGATTCGTGAGGAGGCAAAAAAGGCCTTTTTTAAGGTTCCTGACTCTCAAAAACCGCAGAAGGCTTTTACCACTATCACACAAGAACCTCGAGAACCCTATATGCAATTTATCGATAGATTAAAACAGGCTTTGGAACGCCAAATAGATAATACGGAAGCACGGGAAATTTTGTTGTTAAAATTGGCTGTTGAAAATGCTAATGCAGATTGCAGAAAGCTTTTAAAATCTCTCCCGAATCAAAACCCTACTTTAGTTGAAATGATCGAGGCATGTAACAGAATCGGTACTGTAGATTATAAATTTGAGGCCATGGCTGCTGCTTTTGCAGCCATGCGTAGCCAGTTGGGGAATTGCTATAGCTGCGGTAAACCTGGTCATCTAAAGAAAAATTGTCTGGCTACTAAGGCTGGCGCTAAGCCCAGAGTCCCAGGAATTTGTCCTAGATGTAAAAAGGGTCGTCATTATGCTAATCAATGTCGGTCCAAGTATGATTTGCAGGGACAACCAATCCAGGGAAACAGATCTCGGAGCGCGGGACAGCGACGCGCGCAGACACAAATAACGCCGTCACCCTTCAACAATTCCCAAAGAGGAGCAGCAGCAGCGCCTCAAGTCTTCGCCCAGCAACAACCGGCAGCGCAGGATTGGACCTGGCAACCGCCCACACAGTAACGTTACTTGATTCCTCGGTTCACTTATTGTCAACAGATGTTTCAGGACCCTTACCCCCAAAAACACAGGCCTTATTGATAGGGAGGTCTTCTACAACATTATCTGGTCTTTTTGTATTACCAGGTGTTATTGACTCTGATAGTACTGAAAACATTAAAATCATGGCATGGACCCCGTTTCCTCCCTGCACGGTGCCGGAAGGTAGCCGTATAGCACAACTGATCCTTATGCCCACAAGCAAAGATTGTTTAAATTTGGACCAGCTCCAACAAAGGCAGGGTGGGTTTGGTTCAACTGGGGACCCACAAATTTTATGGGTACAGTCTCTTTCTCAAAAACGGCCTATGTGCCAATGTACCCTTATTCGAGGGGAACAAAAAGTAGTTTTGAATGGGATTATTGACACCGGAGCCGATGTTACAGTAATATCTCATGCTAAATGGCCACCGCTGTGGCCGCTAACCAATACTCCACAGGCATTAGCTGGGATTGGCGGAACTGGCAAAAGCCACCAGAGCCTGGAGCTGATCCAAATTCAGGGCCCAGAAGGGCGTATTGCTTCTGTTAAACCTTTTGTGTTATCTGTTCCCATGGTTCTATGGGGACGAGACGTGCTATCACAGTGGGGAATGACAATTCGTACCCATTTTTAGGTGGGGCCATTGAAATGCGCGACACCCTTAAATTAACCTGGAAAATTGATGCTCCCATTTGGGTGGATCAATGGCCCCTACCTTTAGAAAAGCTTCGCGCCCTTCAGGACCTGGTCACAGAACAACTCGAAAAGGGACACATTGTGCCTTCTACCAGCCCTTGGAATTCTCCTGTTTTTGTTATCCGAAAACAGACTGGCAAGTGGCGCTTGCTCCATGACCTTAGAAAAATCAATGACGCCATGGAAACTATGGGGGCCTTGCAACCTGGACTCCCGTCTCCTACAATGATTCCCAGAGATTGGCATTTAACTGTTATTGATCTCAAAGATTGCTTTTTTAATATCCCCTTGCATCCAGATGATGCTCCTAAATTTGCTTTTTCAGTTCCTAGCGTCAATATGCAGGCTCCATTGCAGAGATATCAGTGGGTTGTGTTGCCACAAGGAATGAAAAATAGCCCGACAATATGTCAATGGTATGTAGCTAAGGTACTTAGCCCTGTCCGAATCACAATGCCTGATGTCCTATTGTATCATTATATGGATGATATCCTAGTGGCTGCACAACATCACATAGTCATGGAGAAAGCTGTAGCCCTTGTCACGGCGGCCGTTAACTCGGCAGGCCTCTGTATTGCGCCAGAAAAAATTCAAAAAACACCCCCGTGGAAATATCTGGGCTGGCGCATAAGAGCCCAAACCATAGTTCCTCAACCTTTGCAGATACAGACTGATGTAAGAAATTTACACGATGCACAAAAGTTGTTAGGAACAATTAATTGGGTTCGGCCTTTGCTAGGGATTTCTAATGCAGATTTGAGCCCTTTGTTTGAGTTGCTCAAGGGAGACACAGATTTACGTTCTCAACGCCGTCTTAACCCTGAGGCTGTTACCTCGTTACAGAAAGTTGCTACAGCCATTGCTTCTAGACAAGCACACCGATGTGATCCCAATCTCGCTTTTTCTTTAATCGTTTTGAACCCAGCTCGACAACCCTATGCGTTAATATTTCAATGGGATCCACAAAAATCGGATCCGTTGTTGATTATCGAGTGGGTCTTTTTATCTAACCAGTCTACGAAAACTATTGTAACACAACACGAGATGTTTGCTCACCTGATAATTAAGGCCAGACAACGGTTGTTGATGTTATCAGGAACTGATTTTGCTTATATTTGTTTACCTGTGACAACCATATATCTGCAATGGCTTTATCAACAATCAGACATTTTTATGTTAGCATTAGCAGGTTATATGGGCCAGATTACATCCCACCCACCTTCACATAAGCTGCTTAATGCTAATTTTTGTATAACTTTTAAACCAAAACGAAGTGATCAACCATTGCAAGCCCTTACTGTATTTACAGATGGATCTGGAAAATCACACAAATCAGTTATAGTATGGTGGGACGACCAACGTGAGCGTTGGGATTCAGACGTTAAAACAGTCCCTGGCTCCCCTCAGATAGTGGAACTGGCTGCGATAGTTCGAGTCTTTCGAAAATGGTCAACGCCAGTTAATGTTATCACTGATTCAGCTTATGTTGCAGGAATAGTTGAGCGAGCTGAAGCATCTGTGTTGCGTGACATTCCGCACTTTGACTTATTTGCTTTATTACAAGAACTCGTTTTTCTTCTGGACTCTCGCCCTTACCCCTATTTTGTTATGCATGTCAGATCGCACACTTCTCTACCTGGCTTCATTGCAGAAGGTAATCGCCGAGCTGATCTTTTGACATTACCGGTACAAGTGTTACCAGATCGTGTAGCTCAAGCTAGACTCAGCCATTCTTTTTTCCACCAAAATGCTGGAGGCCTTAAAAGACAGTTTGGCCTTACCTCCCAGCAAGCATCTAACATTATTGCTACGTGCCCTGACTGCCAAAGATATTCTTTTCCGTCTGTTGCAGGCGGAGTCAACCCTCGAGGACTACAAAGTTTACAGTTGTGGCAAACCGATGTTACCCACTATTCAGAGTTTGGCAATTTGAAATATATCCACTCTTCTATTGACACCTTTTCAGGTGCCTTATTTGCTTCTTGTCATACAGGAGAAAAAGCACGTGATGTCCGTAAGCATCTTATGCGTGCTTTTGCTACATTGGGTATCCCGGTACAAATCAAAACAGACAATGGTCCTGCTTATGTCTCTAAAGCAATGCAAACATTTTTTGAATCTTGGGGTGTAACTCACACTACTGGCATCCCTCATTCTCCTACAGGCCAATCTTTAATTGAACGCTCCCATCAATCATTAAAACGTTTACTACAACAACAAAAAGGGGGAATAGGAGTTGTTACTCCTGAAGAACGATTACAGAAAGCCTTATATGTTTTTAACTTTTTGAATTGTTCTTTATTAGACAGCAATCCTCCAATAATCCGACATTTTAACACAAATACTTCACTCGAGATGCGAATTAAAGCTCCTGTACTGGTCCGTGATCCAGAAACGGGTAAGATAATGGGGCCTTATCCCCTTGTCACGTGGGGCAGAGGCTATGCTTGTGTTTCCACAGAGAGAGGCCCCCGGTGGATCCCAGCAAAGAACGTGCGACCATTCCGTGAACCCTTACCACAAGTTTCGTCTGAAGATTCTGAACAGCGTCTAGGAGAACCTCTCGCAAAAGGAACAGAGCCTGAGGACTCAAATATTTTAAATGAATAGTCGCTATACGCGTGAGTGCCACGAAGTACTCTCTGGGAAAGTTCTTTGCAACTTGTGCGGACACTGTGACCCTTGGGTGTTATGTGTATGTTATACTTGTAGCAAGGAGTGGTGGTGCCGCTTAACTCATTCTGGGCGTTGGTGTAATCTTTGCCTAAAAAAGAATTTGATACAGTGAGACTGTTATTTATAACAGGGCATGAACCCTTAGAAAATAGTCGCTTTTTTGATTATCGCGCTGACTGGCAAAGAGTGATTATTGAGAGGGCTAAAATTATACAAATTTGTGGTTTAGAATGTAGTAAAACTAATTTAGTACCTGCTATTTGGCTAGTCTCGAGAGAAGACTGGGAATGTACAAAGCAAAAGTGTGAAAAGCGGTTCGCCTGGAAAAGAAAAACCAAGCGATAGAACTGATCCTATAAAAGGAAAAAATGAAAATGATTAAGAGTAGCTCTAGCATGATGTGCCTCTTGGCAGGTATCATTACCTCCATCCTCGTTAGCAGTACAAAAGCTTGGGAAACCCTCAAGCACATAGAGGAGAGAAAGAATCTGTGGGTCACTTGGGCGGAAAAAATCAATCAGAGTAGCCTTTGTCTCTCAATGGCTACTCCTTCTGATCCTTTTAGAACGTGTTTATTAGGAATCCCTATTAACATGAGCCTGATAAACAACTCTACTATAACTCTTGACCCTTCTGTTGTCACTTGTGGTTTCCGTCACCAGCCACCTTTTAGGACACCTCTGTGTTGTGACAAAAATAATATTACCTTTAACGCTTCTTCCCCTTTTATGAAATGCAATAGCTCTCTGTGTACCACAACTAGAGAAATACAGGAGTTTAACCTTTTAGGCTCTGCCCCCTCAGATCTATGTTTTTGGTTTAATTCTCATATTAGTCAAGATGATCCCGTTGATGTCACGTCATATAAGCCATACAACGTGACAGCATATTGTCAAAAGAATGTTAGCCTTACAGCGGTCACGTCCAACGCAGGACGGCTGCCAGAGGGAATGTTTTTAATTTGTGGTGATCGAGCTTGGCAAGGAATTCCTCGAAGTGCTAAGGGAGGGCCTTGTTATGTTGGCCGTTTAACGCTGTTTACACCAAGCATTACTAACATCTTTCAAGCCAATCGTACTTCAAGTTCTCACCGCAGTAAAAGAGCTCTGGTAGAACTAGGCAATGATTGTAAGGATAATGTGGAACTCTGGAATCCTCCTGAAGTTATTTTAGCTAGCATATTTGCCCCCGGGATAGCTACAGCACAAGCACTGACACAACTAAGGAAATTAGCATGTTGGACCGGAAAACAGGTTAATATAACGACAAATGTTTTGTCTGAATTGGCCAGTGACGTCCAAGGAATAAGACATGCCCTGTTACAAAATCGTGCCGCAATAGATTTTCTACTTTTAGCACAAGGGCACGGATGTGATGAGTTTGAAGGGATGTGCTGTATGAACCTTTCTGATCACTCCCAATCAATACACAAACAACTTTCTATTTTAAGGGATAATATGAAAAAACTTCGAGAAAGTAGTGATCCTTTTACAGATTGGTTATCTTCATTAGGTTTGTCTGGATGGTGGATTACAATTTTGGAAAAAATAGCTGTTGTAATAATAATAGTGTTATTGTTAATTTTGCTTTTGCCGTGTGTTATGCAATGTTTACAGAAGCTAATAGCTAACTCTGTGAAACGAGTTCTTATGGTGCAACAAGAAGGGGGAAATGAAGGGAATGATTTGTCTAAGACCTCCAGTGAAACTTATCTAATTGAGGGAGGTCTGTGGGAACTCATGAAGAACGGACTGCAAGAGAAAGAACATAATGCAATACGACTAGTGGAGGTTTAGGCCGCAAGGGCATTGCGACCTTGGGGCCTGTGGTTATACAAAACAGGATGTAGGTCCGGTTATAACCGAAACTGTCAGCAAGCATAAGATTGAGGCATACAATAGAAAGTACCGAAGCAGAACTTGTAACCCTAGGAAACGAAATAAGCAGAGTGAAGAGGAACAGCGAATAAGGAATTTAGCTTTTGCAATATGTAATCACTTTTGCAATATGTAACCAATGAGCTTTGTGCACGATAATCTTAGACTATGTATGCAGCCTTATAAAAGAAGCATGTTAAGAACAATAAAGCAGATCTGATCTGATTCCACCTGACCGGGTCTCCGTCTCTCAATCGCGGCAGACTATGTTTATGTAAACTTTTTCAGCTAGCCAGTTATCCACATCAAAATATAATAAAATCAGTATTGTGTATCTTAGTTATTGCATATGCAGACACCTTAACTACCATGAGTAATCTGAAAGAATGAAATCATCAGGAATGATGTTTGAAGGCTGTTTAAGTAATGTGACCTGAATATTATCTGTTGAGTTATGACATAAAATAATGAAAAATATCAATTCTTTCTTCCTTTCTTCAAGCACCTCTTGAGATGTAGGGAGGTAAATTTCAGTCAGAGGACTCCAGGGCCATGAAGTCAGTTATTTCATCATTCTGCCTCCATTACCTTACTCTAGACCTTTATGGAGATACAAAAATGACTCTGCTGTCTCTGGACATTGCAAGATCAGCCTGCCTTTCAGTTCAGTGGACTCCTCTAAAGTGCTATTGTCAACTCATGAGGCTGAGTCACATAAGGTGAGTACAGGTGGCGGCTCTACAGGAGAGAATGACTGCCTTTCCCCATTTCCCTCCCATCCTTCAGTCTACACTGAACCCAAGGAACTGCAGGAAGAAGACATGGATCAGTAGAGCTCAGAGATCAGTCAGTCAATCTTAAGAGCAATTCATTCTTGGATTTGTGGATGCTGTGCAAAAGGATGCTTAGAAAAATCTAGGCTAGGGTAGTTATTAAAGGAGATTAAAGGGTATTATCGAGTGCTTCAGCAAGTTATAATAAAAAAAAAAAAAAAGGGGGGGGGGGGGGGGAAGAGTAGGCTATTTTTTCCAGTCAGTGAAGTTTCAAGGGTGAGAAGCCTAGTTTTGCTTTGTTATTGGCTTCAATATTAATTATACAGTATTTTTTCCACTTAACAAAAAGATTCAGCTCCTTCAATCCAAATTCCCTAGTTAATTTCTTTAAGGTAATAATGCATACATAAGACACAGACTCAGTGTTTTTGCCAATTAGAGGTGCGCCAGCCTCACAGACTTGCTGAAAATTTAGCCACCTCTGAAAATTGAGTGCCTCATGACACACAGATAGCCCAGGTATGAATCCTATCTTCCTAAATGGAAAAGGTAATTCAGCATTTGTTTCAATCATGCAAAGTGCTCTACAGGGAAGTATCTTCCTGTCTTTTCATCTGCAGGCAGAACTGGGTGAATTTTATGGTGTTACTCAGAGCATCAGACTGCATAACCTGATGGTCACATATGCCCTTCAAAAACTGTCTGTGTCTATCAGTCTATGTAATGACCTATTCTTTTGCACATTCACCCTCACTATAGCATCTGATTGCCCTCAAACTAAGATATTTAAAGCCAGAAGGCATTCTTATAAAGCCAGTACTGAACATGCATCTCCCAAAACAGTAAAATGAATTGTAACCCTTTCATACTCCTAAGAAATAGAGTAAATAATAATGTTAGTGATAATAATAATAATAATAATAATAATGATAGCAATAATAATAATGATAATGTCATTACTACTGTTGTTGTTATTGTTATTGTTATTTTAATCTTGGGTCTAGATGTTACTTACCTGTTTTTACTGCTTTTACCCTGGCCAAGAAGCCAAATGGCAAGACCTAGCTTCTATGGTCAACTGGAATGCATGAGTGTTTTGTTCTAGAAAATGTATTTTTATTTTATTTTCAATCTACCCAGCAAAATCCAGTCTTGAAGGACAAAGTTCTTTGATTCTCCATCCTGGTTCTGTCTTCAGAGGTTGTTTCAGTTTCCAAATAGGTGATCTGCTTTCAAGATTTCTGGATTCCTGGACTGTGGACTAGGACCCCACCGCATCTAAAGGTGAGGATATTCCCTTAGACATT
Source organism: Falco rusticolus (assembly GCF_015220075.1). Taxonomy (NCBI): domain Eukaryota; kingdom Metazoa; phylum Chordata; class Aves; order Falconiformes; family Falconidae; genus Falco; species Falco rusticolus. The sequence goes on along the minus strand of NC_051209.1, from coordinate 17,342,584 downwards.
AACATTCTCAACACTGCAACACCCCCCTCATTTTTCATATGCAATGTCTATGAACGGCATGCAGCCGTTTTTGCCCATGCTGAAATCTGGTAGCCATAGCTAATTCCTCCCCTTGTATTCAGACCACATTCCAGATTCAATTAAAATCTTCTCAGCATGTGCTGTATCTTTCACTTACCAAAGCTAATGATCAGGTCCTGAAACCTCCATTATACTGTGTGGTGCTTTTTGCTTCCCGGAGCTATGCTACACAGAACCTGACATTGCCAGAGCTTGTAAAGACCCTTTACGTCCTTAGATTCCAGACCTGCAAGGTCACTTCATCAAACCAAAGCTCATTAAAAGGAAGGAAGAAAGGTGATCTACTATTCTGACCTCAGATATTGTAGCTGAAAAAGCCCTTTGCCATTTATATTTCAACTTTCAGTGAGTATATGACTCAGTACTGGAAGGATTTGTAGCTGAAACTCAATAGAAGCTGCTCTTGAATTGACAAATCCCATCTTGAGCCGAGAAGAGAAACAGATATTGATCCTAAGTGTACCTAATTCATATCTGCACTTGTAAACCCAAAAGAAAATGGCTTCTATGACCAGAGGGTGTTCAATATTTTTTCCATCTTGTAAAATAAAACAGCAGTTATTTTGGTGTGTCTTCATGCATCAGGAGCAACATTGTAAGCAAACAAAGCACTGATTTTTTTCCTCTCCTCTTTCCTGAGCAGAGTTACAAGAACTGCTGGGCCTTTTGATTGGACTAATTTAATTGTATCAAATAATTTAGACTGATGAAAGTCTGGAGGCCACAACACCACAGCTGAGATCTGTGGCTCTGAAAGGAAGCTTCATTCCTTTATCAGAGAGCTGTATTTCAGCAGGGATCATGTAATAAATTGTGAGGAAATTCATTTCACCCCCATGATGAAGCTTCAGTAGCAGTGTGGTGGCACTAGCACTTGGGGGGTGCTGAGAGTGATGATACATGGAGAGATAAGAAGCAGAGTTCTGTTGTCAATTACTTTTGTGTAAATTTGGAGAAATTCTATTGATTTTACTGGTGTTTTTTAAGATATAACCCAAGGTCACGATCTAGCCCATGATTTTACTTATTGTTCCTCTTTTTCAGCATGTCATATCAGAACAACTGACTGCAAAATATAAAAAGTTTAGAAGTTCTGTCCTGAGAGTCACTTGTGACAAGAGCTGGATAGGAAGTAACCAACCATTCTAGCTGACAAATATTTTCAGTTCCTAAAGCACACTCAACTAGACGGACCCAACCATGCAGCACACTGTTCATGAAGCCCTCCTCTGATGTGGGAGAAACAGTCTGTCATGGCAAATAACTAGACCAGGCATTTGAACCTGCATCTCCCATCATTATTGGAATATTGAATTTTATGGGGCAGCTGGGACTCTTTCCTGACATAGCTAAGATTCACTAAATATGCTAAATTCCTCTGAAAAGTTTTCATTTCAATGAATCAGTCTTTTCTGACAGCAATGACAACAAATGCTGAAAAATTTCCTATCAGCTCCAATAATCACTCAAGGGAGCATCCTGCTGCAAAAGACTGGTGAGCAGGGAAGAATATTTTATAGACAGGTGAGAAGCATTAAGTGCAACTCAGCAGGGTTTTGACATCTAAGTAAGAGACTGTTGGGGGAGGGAGAAAACGAGGAATTTACACTTAGATTTTTAAGGGTGTTGTTTTCTTAGAAGCAAGGGTAACATGGTATACTTCTGTGCATATAGGTAGTTGTTGAGAATGGACGCCACACACATAAGCACCCAAATTTTCCCCTGTTCTAGATCTGCTTTCAGTTTGCTTCCCCACCCTCCCCCACTGCCCTAGAATTTTTAAATTCAGTGTTAAGTGCTGCTACGAGTTCAGTGGCATATAAAAAGCATCTTGTTAGTGCCTAGTATGTTTTCCTGGACTGAAATCTCAACCTTCTGGCGAGACTACAAAGCCCTAATTCAAACAGGTGCTATGAACATGCATGTCCAGAAAGACCTTCCAAAATGTCTGGTTATGTTGAAATCAATGGAGACATCCTTCTGCAAGACAAAGGTGCACCTCAGTAAGACTACAATCATGGTTCACTCAGGCCATTCCCAAAGAGGTTGCCTATTTGTAGTGAAGGCAAGATTTGATGCTCTACTAGCTGATCCAGAAGCCATTCTCTTGAAATAGCTGCAGTGAACTGGCCCATGGGATCCAATGGGAATACTGGGTCATGCTAAAAATGAGTGTGATTGTCCAGCTCTGTCTCCCTCAAAAAATTTTAGCTAAGAGGAAAGGATGGGGAAGTCTTGGGTGCCCACATATAGGCAAGTGAGGGTTCAAGCAGAGTCTATAGCTTCTTTCAAAAATAACAAATGCTTTCTGAATTTTCATGTAGCAAGCGCAAAAGATATCAGCTAAATTATGTCAGAACAGGAAAAATTCATCTTGTGAATTCAGCAATATTTTTGTTTGAAAATGCATTTAGTTACATGTCTTGTGGACAGAGAGGTGCAAATAAGGAATTTATTTGTTGTCATTTCTGTTTGGAAATATCTTGCTGATAACCTCTGAAATGTGGGGGGCAGAGGAAACTGCATTTCTTCATAATGAAGAAAATAAGAAATGTCTGGGAAATTGGATGATTTGGAGAGAAAAAGATACAAAATTAATGCAATACAATTTTGTTTTAAGGATGCTTCATATATAATATTTTGTCTTATATTTTTCATACTTTCAAAGGTTTGTATTTTTTTGTTGCTTAGGGCAAGATTGCTGATAATGATGCACAAGTAAGCAAAAAATATGATGTGATTTTCTGTGGGTTTTCAGGAGCAGCTGTCAGAAACCTAGTTACTTCCTCAGCCAGAGTATCACATAGCTCTGCCGAAGTTATCAAAGCTGTGTTGCAGAACAGCTTCTAAATGATCTGGAAGTAATACTGGACAATAAACAAGGGAAACTACTCAACCATATTTGCAGACTCATGTTGCAGAGGTAGGAGAATTCAGAAATAAGTGGGACTATATAGATGGCTGTTGGAAAACAGGCATCATAAGGATGATGTGTAATGGTCAGGTCATTTAGGTATTCTGATCACATGGTGAAGTGATGTGAAGTTTGTGACGTACAGAAATGAACCATAAAGCTAGCATTTATTTACTCTCTTTGCTATGACTAACTCCCTATAAAAATAAATGAATGAATAAATGAATAAATAAATAAATAAAGCCATCTGGCATACTTGCAAGTATTGGACATAAACATTAATGGCAGTGATTTTGCACTTGCATATCACTTTTATTCTAAGGTTCTTAAAACGATCCACATTAATTAAGTCTTACAACTCTTTGTTGAGGTCCATAAGAAAAGGCAGATGGCACTCTCTTAATATTGGGAAGTTAAATCAATGACTCTAAGATTCTCAGATACTTTTAAAAAGGTGAGTTGATTCAGATTGTATTCACATAGAGGTTTACATCAAAATTCTAGCAAACAAAAGGATCTAGGAATTTCCTTTTTCTTTTTCCTTGTTGTTTTCAAATTTGTTTTTTCCTTTATTTCTGGGACTGTTTTCTTTATCAGATGATGGATGATAGAAAGGGAAAGAGCTGCCTGAGATCTTGCAGGATTCATTCTGAACACAAGTAGATTACAGTTTTCATTGTCCATGGGTGGAATAATGAAAATAATAATAAAAAAATCCTGTAAAAATGAAGGACCTCTCCAGGCTGTGTAACCAAACATCGAGGAGCACACTCACCAAGGCCTAGATTCATTGTTTCCTAAGCACCTGTCTGGTTGTAATCATACAAAATACTCTGTGATGTTAAAAATGTTAGCTTAAATTTCTCCAGAGGTTAGTTCAGCCTTCCTCTGATCTCACTTAACTGGTGAAAGGACTTAACTGTCTTCATTGACTAGACAAGGAGCTGAAGGTAACTATATTCCAATTTAAAAGCCTTCAGATGCCTCACAAATTAGCAAGATTAATCCAAGTCTAAGTCTTTATGTGTGGCTGACTCCTTCACAAAATATTTCCATCAGAAAACTAGCTGGAGAGTGTACATATCTAATTTAAAACAGCTTGAGTGATGGTCAAGATAAGATTCCTCTCAGCTGAAGCTCAGTTTGATTGAATAGAATGTATCTAGAAAGATTACAATAGCCTAAACCCCCAAAATGTTAAGCTAGCTCTTCTGTTTCCCATAGGTAATTTTATCAATTGTTGTAGAGCCAAGATTCCACCCCATTTGTCAGTGGAAACTCCCATTTGAAACAGGCCTGGGTCACCTCAACTTTTCAGAGCAAGTCAAGCAATTGTCCACCAGCAGTTTATTTTATAGGTTTTCTTTGTTTCCTTTTCTTTCTACAATGAAGTTTTGGAAAACTGCTGACTCTTCCCTTCTCTGAGCACACTGAATTCTAGATAGTACTTCTGCTTCAATGGAGAAGTTTCTGTGATACCATCCTTGACCAAAATTCTCTCTTATTGTTATTAAGAACATTGTTGGTTGGCTCTACTTGACTCTTTTTCATGTACATACAGAGAAATACCATACTTAGATTTTATATGTAAATACATATAAAGTATCTCCTCCTGTATATAGACCCATTATTATAGATTATATTATTAATTGCTATTTCTTCCAGATGAATAGAGCAGTATCAAGAGTATTCTTCACTGTAGTAGAAACAATACTACAACAGAATGATACTTTAATAAGACGAAAAATCCATTCAATGACAGGAACAATAAATTTCATAGGAAATTCTGTGACAGGGAAGAGGCATTGCATTGTTTGGAACACCTGTGGTTAATTATCATAGCTGAATACATTAAAATCAGTTTCTAAGCTCATATATCTTCATAGACTGTTTGGTGATATTAAGCGATAAAGGCTTAATAATCAAAAGTACTGAGTTAGCAAATGTTTTCTAATTTTAATAACTTCTTGTGGTAATTACCAAGTCTTGGAGTGAAATGATTTAATTAGAAAGTAATCAAGAAGTGTCTACTGTTAATTGAAGAAATTATAAAAGATCTAAATTTTTAATATATTTCTTGGGTAATAAAATTAAAGTCTATGATAATTATTTTATAAAACATGCTGATAAGAAAAGTTTGATACCAAAATGAGATATTGTGTATAATAATTCCCATAGCTGCATTTGCCTTTGGCAGGTATAATCCAAAGCAAGGATACTTTGGACATATCCATTATGTGTCATTTCACATCTTAGTGTACTTAAAAAATGTCCATTCATGCTCACAGCTCCTATAAAAATCACAATAATTACCATTATACCTATTTTCTCAACCAATAAAAGTGAGGTTAAATGCATCAGAATAAATGATGGCTATTTATAGGTTAGATTGAAAAAATTCTATCTAATCTCCTTTTAATAAAAAATTTGGGTTTATAATTAAACTGTTTTTAAAAGAGAAATTGATACGATTGTCCTTTCATGAACATTATAACTTCAGAAATGAAAAAGGTACTTGTCAGGTCAAAGCAAAAAAGCAAAAAAATAATGTTCCAAAATTGTTCAGCTGAAGCCAAAAGAATTTGGATTTAGAAAAAGTCTGCAGATCAGCTAGTAGGACTTGTAGTTAATATTCTTTACCTTTTCATTATTCTCTGCCAGCTGAGTACTGAAAATAGACGGTATTTCCCAAAATCCTCCATGGCTATGCATACCCATGTTGAACCATGCTTGGCAAGTGGGGTGTCAGAAACGCTGAATGTGTCATAGGGATAAAACCTTTTTTTCCTGACAGCTGCTATTTCAGTTAAACATTCCAAGACACTGATCATCCAATTTAAAACTTCTGTGGTGAACTGCTATTCCCTCTTGGGTGTCTGTTAAAGTTAATTTGTCAATGCACAAGAAGCACAGGATAAAGATCTTCTAACACAGGTTTGTCAGAATAGACATGGTTATGTAGGTTTCCGAAATGGTACATGCTCTTAGGTCCTCAGCTTGCATGAAAATCTTGTACTCTAATAAATAAATGCTATTATAAAAAGATGCTTTCCATGAAAGGGGAAAATTACCTGCTTGCAGGAAAAGTGACAGAACTAAAAACACACACAGAAATGTTTTCCAACCTGTAACAGCAATAAATGGAGAAAAGAAACACATTCTAAAAAATGAGAAATTAACTCATTTTTTCATGAGACGGCCATTATTGGTTTACATCTTTTAGTTATTTCTCCTGAAAAGCACATCTGATTAATAACAAAACCAACATCACTATTCCTTTGGTTGCTGTTCTTAATCTTGAAGGTCTTTTCAGACTGTCAACAGATGATGTCATACAACATGCATGGTGAGCAGCCACTAGTGGGATGGAAAGTGACTTCTGTATAGCTGAACAAAATTCAAATGATCTGTCTAACTAACAAGACTGCAAGATGTTGAAGTAGTGATTGACAAACTGTCAGGCACTTCATACCAGGTTCACAAATGCATGTACATTTTCATTCCTAATTTACACATGCTGTTAATACAATTGTAGGTGCAAATAAGATGCTCATACGCTGTAAGTGTACTAAGAGCTGGAAACACCTGATTGACATACATATGTGAATTCTCTTACCAATTCAATTAGCTTTTATGTACCCACACCTTTTCTTAGTTTGGTAAAGCTTTAAAAACCCCACCCACCCAACCAAAGAACAATGTTCAAAACGTTTTACTTCCCTGGAAAGATAAAATTAAATGTAAATTATTTGAACATAAGGTAGGAGCTGTTTTGTTTCTGCTCCACCTTAGACAGAAGAGTTGACCTTGATATAAGGCATCTATTTGTAATTAATGGTGATAATTGTCTCTAGCTGTTCACTAGCTCCTCCCAGCTCTTCACTAGTCCCCAGAAGTTACCTTTGGCCTTGATCATTATTGCTTAAACAAACACATCTTGAAAACTTAAGAGGTTACTTTTCATTTACCTGCCATCTAAATTCATCCTTCACAGACACTTTGTCAGCAAAGGAAATATGAGTCAGTGTCTTCAATGTAAAAGAAAAAAAAAGAAACCTCACATGTTTTATATGAAGAAGAGAAAGAATAATTATATGGTTACCTTGCAACAGGGAATTTTCTGGATGATTTCTTTTACAGAATGAGTAAATATTTTACAAAAAGAAGCAAAAAAGTATTCTGGGGAGTGGAGGCATTGGGGAACTTTTGCATCCTTTAGGATAACAAAAAGGGGAGAATTACAAAGACTGTTCCCAACTGGGCATAGATTTATAAGTTACACGGAGCACTCTTATTTACTGAAATGCAGAAGTATATGCATGAGAAATTCCCAGCTGCTGACATTTTGTGAGCTTTTAATAGTACCATTAGTCAATATATCATTATGCAGCATATCATATTGACTAGAGCTGATGTTTATAGTGGAAAGCTATTGACTTATGGGATGAAAAAGTGGATATAATTCAGCTTCAGGCATTATTGCCCACTGGAGGTTACTTTTTCATTTACAGGGACAATAATTTGCCCTGTAAACTGAAAACTCTAGGCTCACAATATATTTTATTATGCACTTTAATAAGACTTTTTTGCCCTAAGTGTACTTTACATAGAGGTTCAGCAGTAGAATATCCTATGTTACTATAGCTGTTACTAAAAAAAAACAACCAAAAACCTTGAGTGGCTCACTAAAATTTCTTAATTTTAGAAATGGTCAATAACACATTTAGATATAGATGTAAAGGGACACCTCCTACATATCTATTATACTGTATGACATTGCCAGCAGTCTTGAGGTTGGACTTCAAATCTTAAATTGAATACTACTCATTTATGCATCCTTAGTATGGGATCAGGATCCTTGGTATAGAATTTTTCTCAGTTAACTGCCTGTTCGAAGCAGCCAAAGAGGTTGTGCACAGAAGTTGTGCAGTCCTCGTCTTCAAAGGTTTTCATGGCCACCCTCAGCAACCTGGTCTGACTCTATTTTGAACAAGAATTTGGACAAGATGGCCACTTGAGGTCCCTTCAAACCTGAATTCTCCTATGATCTTATTAATGTAATCACTCTAAAAGTTTATACAAGCTCCTTCACTATTCACTGGAGAGACATAGATAGCTACAGAAGTTAAGTCACATCAGAAAAAAAAATAAATGTCTGTTACAAGTGGGAAGAAATGCTCTCTGGAGCCACCACAGAAGGAACCCAGAAGATTAGCTTGGATTAGGCAATCAACAGACAGCAAAAAATGTTGATATCGTGAGGCACTTCACCTTGACTACACAGACTACTGGTTAGTTGAGGACCACATGATTATTACAAAATGTTTTCTTTGTATGGGGCTCACTCATTCTTGATCGCAACTGATGACTTAAATGCTACCATAATGCATAATTGCATTAAAAAAAAGTACCATATGGATTGACTGATGAACTAATGGGCTGGATCCTACAGTTTTACTAAAAGATCAGCTTGCTAACCACAGGATGCATACATTTCAGCTGACAATAGATCTTGATAAGCTAAAAAAAATCAGAATTAGCTTGTCAATAGCAGAAATGAGTCAACAGCAGAACAACTGCTATCCACTTCTAATCATAGTAATGGCACAATAGACAATATTCATTATCCACCTGTCAAATCTTGGTGTGAAAAAATGCAGTAATAGATCAAGGATAATATAACAATAACAGTAACAATAATAGTAAAAAGAAGAGCAACAGCAAAACCAAAAAAGTCATATCCTAAAATTAGTGACATAAATCAATGAGTGTTTTCTTGTGTCAATTCACATTAAGAACCACTGTATAAGGCATAATAACCCAGAGTATCCTAACACAACATGAGATCCTGGTTTTACTTCATGAATTATAATTTAAGACTGGATAGTTGCTTACTATAGCATAATATGTTCATGGATTTTCTGCAGGTATCTTGGCAAGAGTCTCACCTACCTATGTCCTAGGAGAAAAATCAGTTCTTTCCTCTTGACTTTTTTTGGTGGCATTCACCCCAACTGTGTTGGGATGTGTGTGATACTGTGTAACAGGACTAAATAATTTCAGTCACAGTTTGACAGCTTAATGATGACTTCTTCTCATAGGGAGGAGAGACTTTTGAACTAAAGCATAAGATGGGAGAGTTTTGAGAGTTTATGTAGGTCAGGTTTTATTTGTGGAGTCCTGGCATTGTTTTCTTGCTATCCAAACTATTTCTTCCACTACTAGTTTCACCCCTGATTAGTAGTGACAGCATTACAGGGTGAGCCAAGGTGGTGTTTTGTTACCCACATAGGATTCCATCACTTAAAGATAGGTGTCCACATAGCAGGTGTCATATGTCAGCTGACTGTCTGAGATCCCATTATAGTCAAAGGGGATTATGGTCAATATAGATACCGTAACCTAAAACAGACAGCTACGTTCTGGTTGTGGTTTTTTTTGTGGTTTTGTTTGTTTGTTTGTTTTTTCAGGCAAGTGGCTTTCTATATTTTTCAGTGCATTGACTGAATTTCCTTAGACTGCAATGAGAACCAACACATTGTCATTACCGTATGTAGGTTTCTGAATTTGGAGCTGAAACCCACCCACACTACTCAATCTAATTGGTTAGACATTTAAGTGTGCAATATCATTTGAGACACTGCAGTGTATCTAAAACTTGTCTGTGGGGTTGAAAATTGTGACACAATCTATAGGTAGGTAAAATCCTTCCATTCTTTTGGAGTGTCAACCAAAAGGGACACCCAAGGGCATCTCGAATGACACTAGATAATTATGTCTAGGCAATTTCACTTTATTCTTAGTGTCTAATTTATGACAATCATTAAGGATATATCTATACTGAGAAGTTAAATTGGACCAGGAACATTTCTGGTCATTGGGGTTAAGCAGAAAATGTATTTGGGTCTATGCTGGTGAATTCTCTAAGCTTCCAAAAACGTTGAGTGCGCCTGGGGTAGTTATTGGGAGTAGGTAGTTCTAACTTGCAAAATGCTCCCAGGTGTTGGCAGTATGTTAGCTGTTATGAACCAAAACTGGACCAGAGACAGTCCTAATATCTCACTAATATGGCCAGGCATGCTCAAGAGTCCTTCTGGGCATTATTTAACAGTCACAGCTAAAGTGTCTAGGAATCCAGCCACGTGTAGACATTAACAGATAAACATTCCTGGTTTAGACAATATAAATGGTAAAAATTCTCGTCTTCCAATCTCCCCACTCCTAGCTCTACTCTAGTTTATCCAAAATAATTTTGCCCCTTTGAGATAACATACCTCTACATACATTGAGTTCTACCACATTTATTTTTCTCGCTCTTGAAATAATTGTCATTCAGTCCTGGAGTTAAGGTATTGCAATAGGTTTGTATGTGTTTAGTATTTTATTCATTCCTCTCTCCATCTCTGTTTTTCTCTTTCCATTCAAACACAGAACATAACAGAATTGCCCCTGTGAAAACCCTCACTCCGCTGGAGTGAAAACCATTCATTTGTCATCTCAATTTTAAGATTCCTGACTCCAAATGCAAGGGTATTCTCCATGGACGTAATGGGACATTTAGCAATTCACTCATTTTCTTCACATGCTACTTATTTAGATACTCAGCAGTTGGCAGCTTTGATGTGAGTGGTGAAAATTATAAAGACATTACATACCATAAAAATATAAATGAAAGAAAACATAGGCCCTGTTTTATATCAGATTAAATTGACTAGTGTCATACTCAGGATATTTTTGTTTTGTAAATTATAATCTTTAGAGGAGGTGTTCCCTTCAGTGAAACACTACCTGTCTGTTTCATATATAACATGAGCTCTTCATATTTTCTCTTATAAAGAAATCGTTGTACAAGACTTAGGCACAAAGAAGTAAATGTATAAACTCAAATAGTACACATGAACAGAATAAAGTATGCCTGTGTTTGAGACCTTAAACATAATTAAGGTCTCTGAGTGTCAGTGAAGGGAAAGAAATAATATGGTATGGAGGGAGTAGTAAAACTGTTGGAGAAGTAGGGCTATGTTGTTCAGAAATTTTTATATACAAGGGGAAGAAAAAAAAGGAAAAAAAAAAGCAGGTGTTTCATGCTGTTGTTCTCTCCTATTTTTCTGGCCATTTGTGATGGATTGAACCCAGAGAGCAGCTAAGAACCCACAGAGCTGCTCACTTGCCCCTACCCTGGTATTGGGACAGGGGAGAAAACAGGAAGTGCAGGAGTAAGAAAACCCATGGATCCAGGTAAAAACACTTTAATAAGTAAAGAAAAGAGAGGAATAAAACCCAGTCACAAGTGATGCAAAGGCAATTAATCATCACCTCCCACAACCAGGCTGATTTCTTGCCCATTTCTGAGCAGCAGTGACCTTGAAAGGCACTTCTCCACTTCAGTTTTTAATTGTGGACCATGACATTGCATGGTATGGAGTATTCCTTTGGTCAATTCAGGTCAACTGTCCTGTCTGTTTCCCCTCCCAACTTCTTGCCCACCCCTAGCCTACTTGCTGTAGAGGGGGGCAGAATAAGAAACAAAAAGTCTTCATGCTATGCAAACATTGTTTATCGAGACAAATTATTAGCGGCCTATCAACACTGTTTTGGACACAAACCCATAACAGAGCATCATATGGACCCCTATGAAGAAAGTTAAACTCCATTCCTGCCAGACAGAACACCATTGTAAGTGCTGGTGTAAAGACAGTGACCCATTTTGACTACAGAACATGTATATAGCGAGACAAAACTGACAGGTGTACCCTGGGGAGTGAATCTCTAGATGTTTGAAGTAGGACTTGCATACTTGAAATAGAATGGCATATTAAACCAAGGATCATTCTGGGATCAAGATCTACTATAACCATTCAGCCACTCTAGAGCCAGTAACAGCAGTATAACTGAGGCTGGGGGTGACTATTTCCTTCATGCACTTTCTGACTTGGTTCTAATGGCCTTCCTGTTCATGATGCTGAGCAATCTGATCTCAGCTGATTCAGCTTTGAGCAGGGAGTTGCAGCTACGGACTACCAGAGTTCCCTCCCAATCAATACCACATCGTTCTGCTCTGTGGTTCCAGACCAGTTCACTCCTACCGGTGCCAGCAATCCTGTACATAGTTACCACCATTTAGGTCACCATTTCATCCACATTGTTTTGTGGTATCCACAAATACCCTGACTCTCAGTGAGTGGATATCCTATCTGTCTTGGTGTTCTCAGTGTCATCTCAATCCTTTGGCTCTGATCTAGCAGCAATTGCCCTGGGAAAACAAAGGCAAATAGCAAAGTGTGTGAAAAATCATGGAGATGCCTGGTTTTTGTTGTATTGACTAATAGCCATGAGCCTTTCTGTGATACTGTCTTCAGATGTGGATTTTTAGAAGTACTGCACAAGTCTAACACCTGGTAAATTTGCTTCATGGAATTTTACCTTCTGGGACTTACACCTAAGATACCAGTCAGGCAGGATGGTAAACTGTATCTTAAGTTTGTGAAACGTCTGTACACCTCAAATTCACATATGTGTTTAAGTATTATTTTGAAAACTTAAAAATCAAATCTGGATGAATACTTCAGCATAATGTTTTTATTATAAAAACCATTAAGATCTTTAGGTTTTTTTGCAGTAGTAAGCACAGGGCACTGAAAATACTCTTTGCACACTACTGTGGTATCACAAATAAATGCAAAACTTTTTCAAGGGCTGAATAATATCTTTCAAACAACAATGGCATACAACACAATGCTTTTCCAAAGAGCTTGTTTAGTTTCCTTGTGACTTTAACAGTTCCCATAATTATTTCATTTGAAATTTTAAAAAGTTATTTATAGATTTGCTGCTCAAAATCAGAAGGTGGGAGGGTTGTTTAACTCAACTGTCTGTCTTTACCCATCTGGAGGTTTAACATCTAGTGCATGCCAGTCTTCTAGACTTTGAGTATGGTTAATGACTAAAATACACATTTTGAAAGGTGACGTGTTCTATCGGTCTTAGGCATCTGCTTTAGGGTGGGATGAGTTTTCTGTTTTCTTTGCACTTCTAAAATTATATTGATTTCTTGTGGGAAGATAGAATAATTAACTGCTTCAGCTGAAGAATTTCCCTGCGAATATCTTGGTTATACAAAATGTTTCGTAATAGTGAATATTTTATGCTAAAAATGTCAGCTACTCATTGAGGTTTTTTTTACTCCAAACCCTAAACAATCCAATTCTGTAACATTATTCTAATTCCTACATGCATTTTTGTTTGGATGCTGAATACTCAGTCTTTTCTATTCCATCCTCAGGTCGAAGACATTCTTATGACAACACGAATGCCATGATACACTGGTTCTTCTCACAAAAGAGGGCATGCTATGAGTGTTATTTTGGCCTGTTAGGAATAATGGTTTATACAGTTCTGGCAGCATAATTCATTTAGATGAATTATTAACTGAAATATATTGTATTGTTTGACCAAGGCAGTTCCGACTTTGTTTTGTTTCATTCAACATGTGCAAAAGACTAAAAAGAATCTTATGTAGATTATAGCTTCTCATCAAAGTGAAGTTGAAACTCTGAATGACGAGCTTCATAGGATCCATTGTTAATGAACTTCTCTGTTCAAAACAATTTTTTAGATAAAGTTTCATTCTGAAGCAGTACATGTCAAACATATAGTTAAAAAAGATGTCTGCTAGACTTTGGGAGATGATGTATATATTACAAGTTTTTTTCCAGATTTTCACTGACAAATAAGCAAGCCACTCTTATTAAAATTACTTCTGTTAGACTTCATTTCAATCATAAATCAAACTTAAACCCATCACAAGTATTTGAAGATTCAGATAAATATAGTTGATTGTTCTCTTTCCCTCAGTTTTTTTGTACTGATATCAGATGGAATTTGTTGAAGTGATTTTTGTGTTTGTTTCAGTTTTATACTCTGTCATTTCATCATTTTTGAAATAAGAAATATTATTCTCTCTACAGAGTTAGGCTGAATTTGTAAAATATATGGTTGAAATGTATTTGGACAATTCTGGTTTTATGTTTATTCTTCTTTTCCTCAGTGCTGCTTTAATAGTTTAATTTCCCTTGACAACTAAAGTAGGTATTTACTTTTGAAGTCTGATAATTTTTTACCTTAATCTTTGTCTCTTTCGCTTCATATATATTGTTCTCTTACTAATGAGTCTTGATCAACTTCAAGAATAGTTCTTTTATTAGCTTTTCAATGTCCAATACAATGTTGAGATATCTATACATTTTTGGCTTCTATTGCTTAGTAGTGGTTCTTCTTTCCTTACTGATTATTCTGTAATCCTTTTTCATTCAGTATAGTCTAGTAAAATTTTATTCAAGTTTAACTTTTGCTTGAGATAGAACTTTTCAGTAGCTTTTCTATGTTGGAAAAGGAAAATATACAGGCCCTCTTTATATTCATGTGCTGGATCTGTTCCACCCAGCTGACTTCTCTGCCTAATTTCCTTTTGTCTGTTATCACTGAAAACTTTAGTTACAGACTTACTTCTATCCTTTCATTTAACTTGGAAAGAATTGACTTAAAATCATTCTATCCAGGGTTAATTTTCATGCCTGGCTTATCTTCTTGACTTACCACTACCAAATCTTACAGTGGGATCAGAAATCTTTCAACTCTGGCATGTGACAAACCTGTAGGTAACTAGGGCTGATATGCTATCACAGTGAAATTATTCTGAAGCAAAGGTACAGCTAGTACAATTTTGATTTTTCACAGTGTTAGGAACGTTTCTACAAGTATAAAAAAGAATAAGCTCCTCTAACCAGGATTAGTATGGGAGAAGGCTAATTGGCCTTTCACCTTATTTTTGCTGTCATACCTTCAGGGATTAGGTTAAGCCTCAGTGTATGTTTCATCAGGGAATCATGGAGATTATACTTTGTCTCTCTGTCTATCATTCAGACACTTCCTCTAATGTTGACTAGGTTTTTATAAACCTCACAACTCATCATGCCGTTCCTTTTAGTCAAAATAGGTATGTAATTTATGGTACCAGAGGAAGCTGTTAGGGTAATAGAATGCAAGGCATGAGACAGTAACATGATTGCTAAATCTTTACTAAGTTTCCTGATTTCCCACCTTTCACCCATGCTGAGTCTCACCTTACCTGTGGGATTTTTGCATCTTTAAATTAAGAAGATGCTAATGAGGTGTCTATGAGTCTGACCTCAGACATAAAGCATTCTGGGTAGAACTGAGATTGCCTACTATAAAGTAATATAACCCAAAGTCATGATCTGGTCCTTTAAAATAAAGCTCCACTCAATGACAAAATAGAACTGCTGTAGGAAAATGTCAGTTACTCAGCAAAATTTAAATGAGGCACAGAGACCAACTCTTTTTCTTCCAGTTTCAGCTAGGAATCTTCACGGATATTGTAAAATTGACTATCATTGTGATAGCTGAATGCTTAATTATTCACAGAATTTCCTGTTAGCCTAAAGGCCATGAGAAAACATTGTATTAATTTAGGATGGGATTCATTTCATACAGCTTCAAAATGCCACAACATTGCAATTGGGACAACAGCACTTCCAATTCAGTACAATAAACAGTCATTGTTAGGGAATTATTCCTTGGCCCTACTTAGAAGTTCACCTTAGGATGAGCTGAGTTATGTCCTAGATATACCAGTTTCTAGATTTGACTACAAGATGGACAGGGTAAGACTAACTGTGGACATTGATGTTTGTTCAGACATATCTCATCCTTAACCTCCCTGTACAATCAATGGAAATCAGCACATTCAGAGGATGATTCATCCCACCTAAGATGCATGTCTAAGGAAAGTGGAGTGAATAGGCATGTGAAGGTGTTAGTCTTTCTTTACTAAATATGCAGAAAAAACTTTTTACATAATCATCTTAGACAAAATGCCCAATTTCCAGTTGATTAAAATAAACTACCTGTAATTGAACTTTTAACTGCACTTAAGATAAAGACATGAATTTCATGAAGAAATTCCAGTTTTAATTCTAGGGTCTATGCTTGTACACTACATTCTAAAAATAAAAAAACAACTTTATTTCCTTATTTGAAAATGCCAGATGATCAAAAACCTACTGCAGTCCTTGACCAGTCATTTTACATTTTTCTGTGATTTTAATTTCTTTGCAGAACCAGTTTGCCAGGTTTCAATTCCTAACTACTGGATCTACTCAAGTTTTTCCTTCTGAGACTGAAGAAACTTCTATTATCATATTTTTATTCCCTCAGTGGATATTTATAGACCATGTCTAGTTATGCCTTTATCTTCCTTTTGAAAAATTAAATAGAGCATGGAGTACTTCATTGCAAAGGGTTTTCAAACCTTTAATAACTCCTATGGAACTCTTCTGAATCATCTCCAATCTTTTTCAATAGCCCTTCTCAGCTGCAGGTACCAAGACTGTACAGTTTTCCTATAATGGTCATATCAATGCCAAGTGCAAACAAATAAAAAGATTCCTTTTTCTTATTTCATATAATTTCATTTATGTGTTTATGGATCATATTAGTCCTCTGCAATGTAACATCTCATAGGATCCCATATTCTGCTCATGAGCTATGGCTTACTCTCATTTTCTCCTTCAAGTCTTTTACAAGATCACAGCTTCTCAAGATAGAATTTTTCGTCCAGTAAATGTAACTGATTTTCTGATCTTGGGGCAGAAATGCATCTGACTGAGGTCAGTGTAATTCTGTTCTATGCCATTTTTTGCTAGATCAGGATCTGAGAAAGGATTTTATTTCAAGAACTTGTTATATGAACTTGATAAATTCCTTCACTTCATTTTACACCAGAAATTAAAGCTAACCTTAACATGGTCCTAAAACCATTCCTCCTGAACATCTAAACTATATGTTCAACTTTTATCTTCAGGAGCCATCCATACTGATCTTGGAAAATCTGCTTCACTTCTGACTATGCTGGTCCTGTTGCCATAGTTCTCCTAGTTCTTCCCTATCTGAACTGTGCTTGTGACCTTCATATTTACGACAATCTTTGAAAGCAAAGAGCCCTTCATCAATGAGAACACATTTTTTGGTCCAAATTTCCTTTCCCCCATATCCCTCCTTTGCTTTCCTATTTGTTGGGGTCTGCATCAGGTCTGCAGACAAGTTAGTTGACTTCAAAGACTTAGCCATGTACCTTTAAGACAGCCACAAATTGTCAGGTATGTAAACAGGATGTGAAGAATCAGAACTTAGAACCGCAGCATATGGGCACCTACAGCAACAGCAAATAGCAAGCAAGGAGAAGGACACAAAAACCTATCAGGGTCTAACACCTGCACTGTCTAAGATATATAAATAGTTTGTATAAACAATAAAGGCCATTTTGTCTGAACCCAGCCACACAGACATAGTGTTTCTTTTAAGTCCGCCTCGACTTGCGTCACCACACCTATTAGTCTATCTAAAAAAAAAAAAGCTGACAAAAATATTTTTTAAAAAAGCCTACTGAGAAATTTCCAGAAATGTTCCACTTCATAAATAAGAACCACAATTTGAATAAGATTGATTTCATTGTAAATTGGTTGGGAAGCGATAAGCCCTGACTACAGGACTGAGAAGAGTAGTTCACATGGCTTCACTCTTTTAGAGGCAACTGTAGATTCAATTTGATATATCCATGTAGACTTACATGGTGTCTCTCTAAGCTTCAGTTTTTTAATGATGATACACTCCCATTTCACAACATGATTGCAGGGCTAAATCAATTAGGAGCTAGTGACTAAGGATTCACAGTGATCCGAACCAGGAATTACCTCCAAGTACAGACCCTGCTTTGTGCAGCTGCTTTAACAGATTTACAGCTTTCTGAAAATGATATGCACGCTTCTTCCTCCATTTTGGACAGAGAGCACTTGAAGGAGATGCTATGGTTTCCAGAGATGTGGACGCTAATTCACATCTTATTGGCAGCTACTTAACGTTATCAGGTGTACTAGGTGAATCTTAATAAAGGATTAATGAAGACAGCATGTTTCTTCCTGCTTTTATTATTGCTCCATTAGATTTTCAGTGAATCACCTTTTTTCCTTCAGCCTCCCTTTAGCCCATGAACAATTCACAGTCATCGCAAACCAAGAACATCAGAATGGTATTGTCCTACCAACACTTGAAAAAGTATGACTTTCCCTCTTCACAACAGATTTCTCTCTTACCATCCAGAAATCCCTGTCTTTCCCTTAACTTGTTATTGATTGCTAAAAAATCCTAATAATTATTCAACAAAGTCTTAGTCCCCCTAAGGAATGCTGGTATTTCCTCCTCTTTTCTAGTCCATTTTAGTGATGTTGTCTCTACTGGCAGATCTCTCTCCCAGAAAACAAGCTTTATTTCCCTGTAATCTCCACTTTTGCTCTCCGTAGACTTTGTGGTCAGTCTTCAAATGTACCAGACAAATGTACTTTGATGGTAGCTTTCATAAGCACTTCAGCACTGTAAGAACAATACAAATTTGAAATAGGCAGGAATAAGTATCTGGTCCCTAACTCTGGGCAGAAGCACTGCCCCTTCCAGCAGCCCCTTACCCCAATTGCTCCAGAAGTGTCCTCCAACTCTCTGGTCACATAGTCTGTATACTCTGTCTCTTTCCACCATTTTGTCATTTGTTTATACAGATACACTTTTTATATATTTATTTATATTTGTGTATATATAACCTACTTGTGTAGATGTATACATGAAGACTTGTAAACTAAATATATATATCAGTAAAAGTGTAGCGATACAATGTATAAAACATTCCTTAATAAAAGCTAGTGACATTAATAATGAAAGTTTAAATGTGAATAGTAAGTAATTATTCAAAAGCAAAAAGCAGGTTTGGCATCCATCATTTTGCAAGTCTCCTAGACAAACCCTGACATGTTCGGGGTGAAGAGTTCACAGAGGTATGGGTGGGTGTCTTTCAGCAAGGGGGACATGAACATGCTGGAATGTGCCTGAAAGCTACAGACTTGTCCTAGGAAGTGGCCAAGACTATGTGTATTTCCTCATCTAGGGCTAAATGCATAATGGCAGTCAAACTTGGTGGATATATAACTTTTTTCCAAACACACAATGATAATAAGTTCATCCTAAAAGCAGCAGATATTATGCAAGTGTACCTGCACCATTGCTCTAAAAGGCAAAACAGGTTCTGAAATGGCTAGGACTTTTAAGACAACTTCTAACAGGTGGTGCATGCCTTCAGAAACTAGACTGACCAGGAAAAAAAAGATAATTTGTAAACTATCTTTTAAATAAGCTGTTAAAGCAATATAATGTTCAACGTTTTGTTAGTAATATTTAAGATTGTTTAGATTAATTTCCATATCCAGCTGATGTGTGCTGCTATAGAATCATAGATTCATTTAGGTTGGAAAAGACCTTTAAGATCATTGAGTGTAACTGTAAACTCAGGACTGCCAAGCCCACCACTAAACCATGTTCCCAAGTACCACATCTACATGTCATTTAAATACCTCTAGGGATGGTGATCCCACCACTTCCCTGAGCAGCCTGTTTCAGTGCTTGACAACCCCTTCAGTGAAGAAATCTTTCAGTATATCAAATCTAAACCTCCCCTGGTGCAACTTGAGGCCATTTCCTCTTGTCCTATTGCTTGTTGCTTGGGAGAAGAGACCAACACCCACAATGTCACTATGTGACCATTCCAGCCCATGCAAGATCTGTCACTCCTGCTACTACATACATTTTTCTTAACTTCCTTTCTTATGTACAGAAGACTGTCTTATGAGACCATTTCTGCATCTGCAGGAACATTTTATACTGAATATTTGCATGTTTTTATCTGCACTTTCTGCAGAGCTGAGCAGATACCGGGCTGGGATAGACAAGGAGGGCTAAATCAAAGCTCAGGAGAGGGATTTCAGGGGCTGTCCTGGTGGTCTGGAAAAGAAGTGGACAGCCATGGACCTCTTGGGATTTGATTTCCCACAGGACCTAGTGTAACTCTGCTCCCTGACCCTGCTAGGCTGGGGCTGGAGAGCCCAGGATGCGTGGTTGGATTCTAGGGCAGAACTGGAGGCAGCCATGGGGAAGCTCCCCAGGCAATTCTTATGGGTACTGACAGCCCTTCTGCCTTTTCTGCCTGTAAACGTCTGGGTCATGATCTGCCTGATGACACAGCATGCACCTGGAAAGGAGAGAGAAAGTGACACAAACACCGAGCACCTTTCAGGGGCCTGGGAAAGTGCTCTTGAGGGATTTTTCCTAAAATAGCCCTTGCTTTGTCCTTATCTCATTGGGTGACAGGCAAGGCTGGAGCTGTGGAAAGGACACTTGGTGGCTCTGGAGAAGAAGGGGACGTTGAAGGGGTGTGTTTCACCTTTGAAAGGGTGGATAGGTGTGACACAGGCACCCAGCAGTGTGTGGGGCAGGAGGCGAGAGAGGCTGGGGAAGGCCATCACTAGATGTTGGAGGTCAGAGTGCCTCAGTGCCTCCCCACACAGCTTGGGTCACTGCCTTTTTGGCCATCCTTCTGTGCCCCACATCATGTCCTGCTCCTGCCCAGATCTCCTCCCTGTGCTGATTCCTGCCCACACACAGCCCCTTCCCTAGCCTTGGTGTTTTGGTGTGTGTATCTGTCTAGCTTTTAACAGATTAGGTCTGGAAGATAGGTCTGCATGAAAACCTGTCCTTGCTGAAGTAAACATCAGAATGTTGCTGGCTTCTGGGGAGCCCAGATCTTATCAGGAGCCAATATCTCATGCTGAGCTTCTGTCCAGGCACTGGCATTGGCTTAGCCTTCTATCAATCCACAGGTCCCTATTTTTAATGTGTATTAGTTCAATGATCTCATTGGACTTTGTATTAATCACTGTGGAAGATATTTGCCTCTCCCAGCTTTAGGCATCTATCCTATTTTTTTATTTAATCTTAGATTCCTTTACAGATGGTGAGAATAAATGACAAAAGGGTGATTCATTCTATTTTAGATACATACCTGTCTCAGAATAGGGTGGATCACTCTGTGGAAGCATTTCTTCACAGAAATGATTTAGTTTACCATATTAACCATGGAAATTTAGGTGGTTAATGGTAACTTTAGGACCTACATGAATGTCTGAGATACCATCCCTAGATTCTTTTACTCATCTGAAGGAAGGAATAACACCATCTACCCAGTATTAAAGCTTGATTTATGATTTCTAAGTAAAAACAACACAGTATTTTTGCCAATAAGGTGATGACGGGGTTTCCTTTTCTTAAGTGATTTCTTAAGTGATTACACTTAATCACTTAGTTTAAGTGAAAGATGGGTATCTGTGGCCAAGTGATAAGAATTACATTAAGCAATACCTATACAAATTCATATCTGGTAACTGTAGTGTAAACATTTTTGAAAAAGACTAACTAATGCAGTTGGTCTGACCCAGAAGATCACTTCCTGTCACAGCAAGGAAACCTCTGCTGTGAGCTCCAAAGGCATCATGACATTTAATGGAGAGATTTTTAAGTTTTGCCTGAATATCTTCCATCAAATGATGCATCATCACTTTCCCCCACAAAGTTATCAGCATAAACTTTGTGTTGTTATCAAAACTCTTCAGATTGCTGGTCTGCTCTTTGAGACTCCTGTTTCTTCATATGAGGCTTCCATGTTGCCCAAAGCTTAACTGACCAGATCCATCTTTGGTACACTGTGTAGTACAATTCAACCACATGGGCTATTGGAATAATGCTGCATTACTCATTCACTTGCCTCCCACAGTGGTTCAGCTTTCATTGTCAGCTTCAGAAAAGCACACAGCATGACATGGGGTTTTTTTTTGCATTTGCTTAACACTGCAGTGGTCAAGCTAAACAGTGAAAAGTCTGTGCCAGTTCTTTTCTGGCATTTGGATCTCATCAACTGCTAGACCCTGTAAAAGAAATAATCTCCCAATTGAAGATAGTTTGTGGTGGAATATGGTGATGGGATAATTGTTTAAACAGCTTCATTAGTCCTTCAGAGCAAGATTTCCACTGTCAAAGTCGCTGATTATTAGCTCAGTCATTGTAGGAGGCTCCCCCCCACCCCCAACTCCCACCCCCCACCCCCTCCAGCTACAGGACATTGAGTTCCATAATTGTTTACAGTCAAATGCCTATGCAATAGTTAATTGCCTTCTGTAAGCTGCTTGGCGAGTGGAGCAAGAGGAATGGTTTGATGAGTAGAGCTAGAGTCCAAAACACTGTGGAGCTTGCAGCAATAGAATCCCTGCTGATAAGAAACAAGCACAACTGCTTCTGTGTCATTGTTTTTTTGGCTGCATCAGGCAAGTTTTGGGGAAAGTTATTGTCTCCTAGCAGGCGGTGTAATGGACAAGCACAATGTGCTAGTTCACCAGCCTTTCATCTCAGGCTCAAATTCTGGCTCTAGTCACTCTTCAGAATGACTTTAGTACCTCCCCATTTATGCTCATTTCAATGCCACAGTGGCTGACACAGGCAGGCAAAGTTTGCTTCAGGTTGCTGCTGAGGTGCCCAAAAAGAGTCTTGGAATAGCTAACTATATGCTGAAGACCAGGGCAGGCGTGTATCAAGAGCACGGTGTGTGAAGAGACAAGGGCCAGACTATGACAGAGACCAACAGGCAAGTTTTGGGTATAAAACCCAATATATATGCAAGGGTGCAGTCCTGGCATAGAAGAGAGCTATAAATCAGGACTGAAGTGCATTATCTCTCCAGTATGGTTTTCAGAATGGGCAGAACATTTTATAGCTTGATCAGAAACAAAAGCCTTTCTTAATTACAAACAAATAAACAAAAGAATTCACTCTTCTTTTTACTGTAGCACAGAGCTGTGTTCAATCCTTCAGGGAATGTTTTTGAAGATCAGGGGATTAGCTATGTTATCCCGTACCCTGAAACCTGAATTTATTTAAAGGATTTTTCATGCTTGCTCCTTTTGAAGAATCTTGTAATTCACAAACAGACCAAGGAAGAAAACCAAAACAAATTGAAGAAAACTTAGGTGCAAAATAAGTCCTAAGGTACTTTTTTAATGGCAAGTTAATATAGACATGTAGTTAATATGATTATACTATTTCTGGAGTAAAAAATATTTAAAGATATTATATCTCTTGCTGGTGCTTAGCTAGATAATAGGACCACATTTTAAAAACACTTACACATGTTCTTAGCATTAAGTACTTAAGTAGTTCCATTATTTTTATAAACATACCACTATTTAGTTCCATAGCTTTAAGTACATTACTATCTTCATTACAATGTGAACTAAATTCAGAGTAGTAATGGACATAAGTAAAGCAAGATATCATGTCTTTTCAGGAACCAAATTTTACTATTCCCATGCTCATTGTACAAAAATCTAATCTTAGATGGCTTGCATAAATCAATAAGTTAGTAGAAGTTAAAAATAAAAGCTAAAAGAGCATTATAGATCTTTAGAAAATACTATTTTGTTCCATTTAATTTTGCAGAGGACGTATTATATAAGATGTTTTTTGATTTATTTTCTAGAAACTGAAAACAAAAAGTATGAACTCTGATTTAAATTTTAATATTATAAAGTAAATATGTGACTTCATTGGGTAGTGGTAATGAATTTTGGAGGGCATAAAGATAGTAAGAAAAAGCAAATACATTAAAATACCAATAGCTCTTTTGAGGGGGCTGGATTGAAAAATGAAAAAGCACACACTCCTTGAACTTTACAGTCTTTGTGCTGTGACTATTGCCCTGGGAAGCTTGTTCCCATGACTGACCACCCTCTCAGTGAAGAACTTTTTCCTAATGTCCAACCTGAACTTCCCCTGGCACACCTCCATTCCATTTCCTCCAATCCTACTGCTGGTCACCAGAGAGGGGGGGTCACCACCTCCCCCTCTGCTGCCCCCGTTCAGGAATCATATGGAGCAGGGAGTTGGACCTGATGATCCTTATAGGTCCCTTCCAACTTGAGATATTCTGTAACTCTATGATTTATTTCATAAAGCCTTTCAAAGAAGGCCATTATGAATTCATATTTGCAAGTGTTAGCTTGTTACTTTAATTCTACTATGGAAATTACTCCTAGGGAAACCTTTTTATCCAGAAGAACCCATTTCAACCACTAACATTTTCCCAATCTGATTGGGACTTTAGACCATCTGTTACTATTCAATAGAAAGAGCTGATTTTATTTTTGTTAATTTGAAATTCCAGTGAAAAAAAAGGTGATTTGATAACCCTCAACAAAATTACTTTGACTTTCCATTTGGCTATTTGCCATCTTTAATCACTCAATCCATTATATGGAATTTCTCCATTCTAATGGTAAGTCTTACTTATGTTGTGTCTCAGAATGGATATGTTTGCAAAAGACTGTGCTGGCCAATTAATGTATCACATATTCTACTTGTTGGGGAAAAAACCCCACGATAGTGATTCTTAAAAAAAACCAACAATTTTTTTTCATAACTTCTGTCATTCTGGATGGTAGAAAAATTAAAAGTAAATGCTGAATAAAAAGTTCTGAAAAGGAATGGAAATTACTTGGGGCAAAAATCAGTTGCCTGAATATGGATGTCTAATGCCTTTTAATCCATTTTCCAGCAGTAGCTGGATGGAGGTGGGATAATTTATGATATCTAAAGCAAGAGATCAGTGTTTGGGCAACCGAATCACAGTAATAAGATCCATGACTTTGAAGTGACTTAGGCACACATGTCTGTGTTGAAAACAAAGGGAACAAATGACTTCAAAGGTTTTAAAGATTAGGCTAAGAAGCCTGCATTTCATCATTTTTCACTGATATTTAACCCATACTTTTCTAAGTTATATAAACATAGTAAAGATTTGATAGCTGGAAATTTGTTTTATTTGTTTTCAGGAAAGTTCTTGTCAAATTAAAGACTAAAATAAGCCTCCAGAATCAACAAAATGGCAAC
The DNA here is from genome assembly GCF_015220075.1 of Falco rusticolus. Taxonomy (NCBI): domain Eukaryota; kingdom Metazoa; phylum Chordata; class Aves; order Falconiformes; family Falconidae; genus Falco; species Falco rusticolus. The sequence goes on along the minus strand of NC_051209.1, from coordinate 17,317,698 downwards.
AACTTCATATACATTATATACGCTTGTTCTTTCTTTCTCTCTCTCTCTGGGACATCTCGATTTTGTAGACCACAGAAACAGTGTCTAGGTTAAATTTTATCTACTTAGACATTTTGAGCTGCAAGTCATTATTGCAGTGATTTATAGCAGCTGCTCTATTGCCAAACTTAATGTTATAGTTTACCTGTCCAATTAAATGACAGAGACTGGCCAATTAGAAAATTTGATTTATTAAAGCAAGCGACAAGTAAGCAAAGCAGCGCTGGGCAGCCAGGGAGTCTCCTGCTCCACCAGCGGTGCGCACTCTCTTCCCGAAAGTCATTGATTTTATACCCTTCTTCCTCCGGTGTTAGTGGTGCACTCTGCGTCTCCGCTGCTTGTTGCTAGGGGGTCGTTTTCTGCTTTCCTCGGCTTCCTGGTGGTCGTGGGGTGTCGCGACGGAGGGAAGACACAGTCACTCAATATGAGTGATCAGCAGACTTCGTTTATTGTCCCTTACAGTCACCTTTTATGCCTTCTTATAATTAGCTCATACATATTACAAAAGTTAAGCTCATTATTGGTTAGTTGCCTAAATACCAAGCCCGCCCCTAGTTTCTCTTCTGTACTTATCTGTTCCCACCTGCAACATTCTTTTCCCACCGAAATCTTCCTGTTATTGTGTAACAAGAACAGCCAAAGACAGTGTATTTTTGCTTTACTTCTGATAAGCTGAGAGCGATGTGCATTTTTGTCCAGCCAGCTGGACTATGTCTATGTGACCTTTTTCAGCTAGCCAGTTATCCACAATTCCCCCGTTTTTATTTTGGGCAACATAGGCTTGGTTGACCATTTTCAATAACAGCGTTTTAATACAGGAAAATACACAGCTAAGCACTACTAAAACTATTACAATAATGATCAAAAATAATAATCCCGTTTGCTATGAGATTGTATCTTTGCTGTCAAAAGTTCAAGTTTTTCACGTGTGGTCCCCTGTATGTGGGATCGGAACAGATGTCGATTAGGTTCCAGAACAGGGCCTATCGCAAGGTGCAGGTGAAGCAGCGTTCTTGTGTCAAGCTCCTCCAGCGTGCTCTACAGCAGGTTTTACCCAACGGCTGGGAACCCAAATAGTGCCTGAGTCGGTAGAAATACAGACATAACCACGCCCCACATAAATCACCTCCACAGGACCTACCCATTGTCCTGTTTTTGCATCCTTATACAGTACTTTCATGTGTGGTGGCCTGGGGGATTCTGAGCCAGCGTGGTGCCTTATTATAGGCGGCTCATTACTGTCCCCAAATACACACAAATGATTAAGCACAAAAAGAGCCTTCTCTACCCTTTCTCTTACATCCTGAATCTCTTTGAACTTTTCTATATAACGTTTTAGCGTCCCGTTAGCCCGCTCTACGATTGCTTGTCCAGTTGGAGAATGAGGGATTGCAGTAACATGTTTAATATTCCACATTTCATAAAGCGTTTAAGTAATCCGCTACCATATGCAGGACCGTTATCAGTTTGAATAGTAATAGGCACCCCTAAAACAGCAAAGCAACTAGTTAAATGCCGGCGCACGTCCCGGACCTTTTCCCCAGGCTATGGTGTGGCCCATAACATATGGCTATAGGTGTCTATAGTAACATGCACATATTTCAATCGACCGAATGCAGGAACATGAGTAACATCCATCTGCCAAACATCATTAGACTTTAGTCGTCGCGGGTTGACCCCGCAACTGAGCCCTAAGCCTGAGTTATGGTGACTACATATAGGGCAAGCCTTCACAATGGCCCGAGCCTCCTCCATAGAGAGTTTGTAGGCTCGTGCCAGCCCCTTCGCGTTTTGATGGAAGATCGAATGGGCTTCTCGGGCTCGTTGACAGAGGCAAATGACCTTGTTGATACTGCTCTTTAACCAGTTCATGCGCCTGTTCTAGACTTTCCCTTTTTAACGGCCACTGCTCTATCCACACTGGTTCCTCTGTCTTCCATCAGAGTGGGATCGGGAAAGTCCAAGCAATGGCCACTCCTAGAAAGGGAGGTCTGAAGTGAGGACCATTCCCATTTGGGCCAAGATATCACGGCCTACCAAAGCATGCACCCCCCCAGGCAGTGGAATAATCGAGACACAACAATTTATAACTTTGTCAGCTATAGTCCATCGTAGAAGGGGGGATTTGCGAGCGAGGGTCAATCCTCCTACTCCTGCAACTGTGGCATTGGTCGTACAGGTTGGCCAATGCGCCGGCCATTTGTGTGCACTGATTATAGAGACATCAGTGCCAGTGTCCAACAGCGCAGTAATCGAGAGTGTCTGGTCTCCATACTGCACCGTGACCGATCGCCGTGGTCGTTGACGCAAGCCAATAGTCAATAAAGCCATTTGTCCCGTAGACCCAAAGTTACCTTGTCCTCGAGGTTGTTCTTGCAATGGTTGGAGGGTGCCTGCAAGATGCGGTAGTGGAATCAACTGGGCTATCTTGGTCCCTTTAGATATAAAGAGTGGGGGAAACAGCATCTGAGCCATAATATGAATTTCTCTGTGAAAGTCCTTATCAATCAGTCCCACCAAAACATCGAGTCCCAACATGGTGGCTGATGAACTCCCTATGAGTAATGCTCCAACAGCTTGTCCGCCTATACAAATTGGTCCTTGTATGCCAGTAGCAAGTTTTGTAGGCTTTGAGTCCAATAGGGTACAATCTACTGTTGTTGCCAGGTCCAAGCCGAGGCTTCCGCTGGTTGCGGGTCGGAGACGAAAGGATTTTGTGCTGCTGGGCAAGCAGCCGCTTTTTGTGTCGGCGCGGGGCGCCTCTTCCCGCTGGGTCGCCTGTTTCCCGATCGACGACAAGCAGCTTCGTTGTGAGTGTCTGAGCGGCAGTTTCGACACCATACGGAGTTGACATTGCAGTCCCGTCTCATGTGTCCGGCGACACCGCAACGGAAGCACCGTAGATGAGATGGGCCGCGGGCATTTGATCGCCCAGCAAAGGCTTGCAAAGGAGCAAGGGCTGCCAAGACCTGACTTTGGGTAGCCTGCACCTGCTCTTTTAAAGCACTCCCTAGTTCTTTTATTGCCTCGAGTAACATAGCCTGGGGCCCGACCGGCACTTGTGCCATTCTTTCCAAAGCTTCTTCTATGGTCCATATCCCTGGTAGCGTAGCTAGGATGTTACGTGTGGCTGGGTTACAATTCTGCATGGCACACTGCTTTAAAATGGAGCCTTTGAGATAGTCTTGCACCCCAGCCGCCTGTATGGCGTTTGCTACCCGATCGATAAATAACCCAAATGGCTCCTCTCTTCCCTGCTTGATTCCCATATATGAAGGGATTCCCCCAGGTTCCTTTATACAGTCAAGCGCTAGTCTAGCTAGCCTCATCACTTCCTTTGCCTTATCCGGTCCCATCAGTGCCTGAGCTTCGGTTCGAAAATAGGGTCCTAAACCCATCAGCTCCTGTAGAGTAACCCCATGCAGCGGGTCCCCTGGCTGTCTAACCACTGCTATCGATTCCTGACAAGCAGCCTGCCAATGAGCGTTAAACAGAAGCTGCTGATGTTGGCTCAAGATTAACTTCATTATACTGCGGATGTCACTCGGGAGTAAGATATTAGTTCCCCAAATATAATCTAACATTTGCCTGGTGGGTTCCCCTTTCAAACCTGACTCACTCACCGTAGCCCGTAGCTGAGTTAATAACTTCCAATCTAAGTTAGTGATAGAAACCGTGATATTCCCCTGCGCATCTGGCTGTGAATACGTGACTGGGAAAGCCTCATGAACGATTCCCACGGCAAAATCACGTTCACCCTCAAGCATAGCGCTTTCTGCTATCTGCTTCCAGACCTTTTGCCTATTTTGGGCAACCTGAAGACATTCTGCAAAAGGATTCGTACATTCCCTACTCTCTACCGGGTTTTTACGGTCTATTTCCTCGCTCACATCATCATTCCTCGACGGAGGGGCTGAGGGATTCGAAGAGGGTAGCGACGGGAAGGGCGACTGGTCCCACCTTCCCACAGTCCCCTGTTGAACCGTCAGCATACGCACTGAGGGAGGCAACGGGCAATCGGGGGGGGGAAGCCGATTCCCCCTGCTGTGTGGCTATTTCAGTCCCGCTTGCAACTCCCAGCTGCTCAGAGGCAGCAGCAGCCGCTCTCTGTTCGGCTCGATGTTGCAAAAGGGCATTAGCGACAGCTTGCCACGGTTTCATCAGTTTTTTGGCAGTTTTATTGTCGGCTATTACTTCGGCAAACAGTGTGTCCCCATAATTACGCCACTCTGCATGCTCGAAAACCGTATCTGGATTCCCAAAACGACCCCTCGCTACCCCATATGCTAATAACCCGGGGAATTCCTTTTTACAATCTATGCCCCGAATGCTCTGCTTTTCTTAAAAGCATTTGAGCAAATCATACGTCGCTTGTCTATCCATACCGTAGTCAGCGCTGTTGCAGCCTTTGCGAGACTTCGGCGACGCGTGGCCGGCGGGACCCTCTGTAGGTGCTCCCGGTCGCGGGGACTGTGCCCTTTCGCCTCCTGCTCTGCTTTCAGGACTGGTACCCGAATCTCTGTGGCTCGCAGGTCCAGCCCTCTCTAGGGCCCCTGTTCAGGCGCCATTTGTCGTGACGGAGGGAAGACACAGTCACTCAATATGAGTGATCAGCAGACTTCATTTATTGTGCCTTACAGTCACCTTTTATGCCTTGTTATAATTAGCTCATACATATTACAAAAGTTAAGCTCATTATTGGTTAGTTGCCTAAATACCAAGCCCGCCCCTAGTTTCTCTTCTGTAGTTGTCTGTTCCCACCTGCAACATTCTTTTCCCACAGCAATCTTCCTGTTATTGTGTAACAAGAAGATCCAAGGATAGTGTATTTTTGCTTTACTTCAGATAAGCTGAGAGCGATGTGCATTTTTGTCCAGCCAGCTGGTCTATGTCTATGTGACCTTTTTCAGCTAGCCAGTTATCCACAGTGGGGATGAAGGCTCTTTGTCCTCCTCACATCACAGACTTCTCCTCTTCATGAGTCCCACCCCCTCCTTCCTTCTCAAGTTTCTTTTCGAAACCCTTCCTAACCTAATACTTGTGGTTGAACTTTGCATATTCCATGTACATTTCCATTGTTCTTACAAACTTTGATGAACAAACTGACGTAAGGAATTAGACTCTATAACTCGAAAGTTATAAAGTAGGTATGTTTATTGCGCGCAGATGCACGGGGGATCGCTCCTCCAGAAGCCTGCATGCCCGAAGTGATGAACCACCTCACATTTATACAATGAAATAAATGAATATTCAATTAATGCCTATACATATTCGTTACCTAAACCCCCTTACTCTTGCTTCGTATGTTAATTAGCTTATCAGTCCTTTGCCTGGAATGTGGTGGTCTTGCAGGTTTGTAGGTAATTCATGTCCTTGTGACCATCCTATCTTCTCCAGCAAGGAGACTTAGCACACCCTCCCTTTAGATAACATTGGAATGTCTCCCATTCTTTTCTCATCCTTTTTATAAATAGCCCCTTTGTTAGAGGAAGAAGGGTAGGTGTCTCCTCAAAGCTGTGTGGCTATGTGACCATACACCACACCCATGACCAGTCACCATACCCACATTCCTTGAGCAGACATATACAATCACAATCAATGTCCATTGTCCCCATTTCACACTATTTCTCCATATCAATTACTTCAGAAAGGAAACAGTTCAGAAAAAGCTGAAAAGAAACTCAAAACCTCACTGCCCACTTATCCTACCTTCTGGGCTACCCCAAGATGAGAAGATTTTGGTTTCTCTGGTTTTAATCAGAAGCCCCAGTGGGGAGCTGAGAAAACTGCTGTGACAAAAGTTTCCTCGGCACTGCCATATCTTTATGAAAAGTTTCAGTTTTGATGATTCATCATTTTCACACACACAAAAAACCCCACATTGTGTTGACAGATTTCTGACCAGCCCTAGTAATCAATCCATCTGCTGCAGTCAACGAACACAATTAAGAGACAAATGACCAATCTTCAACAGTAAAGCTGAGAATAGAACCCCATTTTTTTGGCTAAGAAAAAGAGAGAGAAAAAGAGAGAAGAGGGAAAAAAAAGAGACAGAAAAGGCACAGACTGTTATCTTTTGATCTTAAGGAGCTTTTTACTATCCTCTATTAGCAGATAACTTATTCTACTCTCCTAGGTATGGCCCTGCTGCAAGAGACAGACATGATCTTATACCCACACACAGATGCACACAGAGAAAAAGAGAGAGGGAATCTGTGTATGTCCTTTGCCTACTCTGTGATCATTAAAAATCTGATAATACTTCTGTTGAAGAATGAAGGTTAGACCCCACCTGCTAGTCCTTCTACCCAGGTATCTGCTAAACACTTCTTTATTCTCAGTAGTTTGGCTAGGTAGCTGTTACATACCTGCTGTGCTCTGCACAGGGGATGGCTGCATATGAATGGGCGGCAAATTGCTCTTCCTTTGTCCCTCGTCTACTTAACAATGCATCAGTGTGAAAGCCCATTGCTTCTGAAAATGATAAGAAAGTAAAGAATGTTATTGAAAGATCAAACCTGAGGCCAGATTTTGCCTGAAGACTGAACTGCTTTATGAGCAAAACACTGAGGTTCAGGTAATCAATGTTCAATGTCCATTTCTACCTCAGATTTCTTTCAGCCCACTGGGGACACCGTTTAATTTAGCTGTTTGCTGTAAAACAAAGATTGTGCTCATTCTGCCTCTACCATCCAGCCTCTCCCTGGTCTTCTTCTACTTACACACTGTAAGATCTTGATATTATATGAATTCACTATAGGATAGAATAATGACATCCTCAATGTGTATTGTGTTTGTCAACATATTGTAATGCTATCCTGTTATCCTTCGACACCTTGTGAGGCTGTCGACATCCTGTTATCTGTCGGCATCCATCCCCTGTGTATTGTGTCTGCCAACATCTTGTGAGGCTGTGGACATCCTGTTATCTGTCGGCATCTTAACACCCAAGGAGGAAAGACAGATAGCAAGAGCTGATTGAAAACAGCCAGCTCAGCATTTTCTGGCAAAAGGTGAAAAGTACACCTTGAGGAAGACCTAAGGCCTTCCTCCCAAAGACCACCGTCCATGTCCCGAGGACCCCTGCCCACAATTCTTGGAAGAATTTGCGCAAGCACAAAAGACTGATAAGCTAATTAACATACGAAGCGAGAGTAGGCGGGTTTAGGTAATGACTATGTATAGGCTTTAATTGAATAGTCATTGTTTTATGGTATAAATATAAGATAGTTAGTTACTTTGGACATGCACGTTAGGCTGAAGGATCCCCTGTGTGTGATAGATAGTAAACTGTTTGTTCGTCAATTTCAGTTAAAAGACAATGGAGAAGGAGGTTGCCACATAAACTATGTAAGGCTAACTGCAAGGCTAACTATATTGCTACATTGTGTAAGACTAACCGCAAGCGCTCAACTAACCAAATGTGGTAAAGCAAGATAACATTGTGTGGGAGTCAAGGAAGCAAGGAAAAAGAAAGTACAGAAGTACGAGGCGAGGAATTCGTGACGTGAGGAAGACAAGGAGCCTTCATTCCCACGACCACCAGGAGGCCGAAGAAGAAAATGAACGACCCCCTAGCAACAAGCCGTGCAGACGCAGAGTACACCGCTAAAGGACACACGTATACCGGAAAGCGAAGGGTATAAAACCATGACTCTCGGGAACTGGGTGCGCGCCGTTGGTGGAGCAGGAGACTCCCCGGCCGCCCAGTGCTGTTTTGCTTGTTTCCGCTTGCTTTAATAAACTAATTTGGCTCAATTGGCTCTGGCCCTGACCAGTTATTATCGCCAACATATATAACAAATTTGGTGCCGTGACTCGGATAGAGGCAATCTGGTGGGAAGCCCCATACGGGGAGACGCCCCGTTGAAATTCAGTGGCCCTGACTGGGTGCTATCGCACCACATCCTCTACCAACGAACCCTAAATTCAACAACAAGCAAAAGAAAACCGGCAAACCCTGTAATCTTTGTGCACAAAGCCCCGGACGAAGACGCAGGAGTGCGTGAGTATAGGCCGGTGATCCGTTCGGTTGGGGTTGGGGATCCCGGAGTGTGCTGTGTGAGACGTCCAATTGTGGGCGAAGCGAGTGCGGACCCCTTAGTAGTGCAGTTCCCATACCCCGCGAGGGGCTGGGTCACAAACAGGGGGACAGCGAGTGTGTGTATGAGAGAAGGCACTCCAGAAGATGAGACAGAGGAAAAGCAAGCCCTCTCTTCCCATGGGCGGGGGACCCCAAGTTAAGCTCCCCCACATACCGCCAGATAGTCCATTAGGTTTAATGATTAAAACTTGGGATGCTTTCCCCTCTAGGAAAGGGAAAGATAAGGCAAAAATGATATATTATTGCATGGAAAAATGGGGTGGCACGCAGATCAGGGGAGACCACGTCTATTGTCCAGTTTTTGGAAGCCTATAGTGAACATCAGAAAAAAGATGAAGAACCCACAGAATGGTTAGAGAGGCTTAGGAAGAACTTTCAATTATATTTGGGAGTGGACCCCAACACCCCCGCGGGAGAAGCATTGTTAAAATTCCAGTTTGTAGCAAAATCATGGGTGGACATTAGGAAGTTAGAGAAGTTAGAAGATTGGCAGGCTAGAGGCTTAGAGGAATTGTTGAGAGAAGCTCAGAAGGTATATGTCTGGTGGGAGGATGCGGCGAATGAAGAGATGGGACGCAGCTTGATGCAAGCAAATGTCAATTTATTGTACAGAAGCACGAGTTTATATACACTTTCAAAAGCTGCATGTTTTAAACTAATTGGTTCTTGAAGCTAAGCATTGCATACTAGGCAATCCCCGATTGGTGGTTAACTACCATCAATTAACAGCAAGGTGTTACCTTTCCTTGGCACCATCCTTGGTGCCATCCGTCTCCCACTCCCCTGTGCTCTGTAAACATGCCTCATCATGTTAATTGTTGTCTAGACAAGCTCGAGCACATTCCCCTCAGCTAACTGATTGCCATGCATGGTCCTAGTTTCCAGCCCGCTCCTGCATCATGAGACTCATAGGAAGCAAGTAAAAATGATGGTGGTGGCAGTTCGTGAAGGACCGAGAGTAGCACCCCCTCCGAGGGTGGCTGTTTCTAGGGGAGAAAAGAACAATCAAGGGGTAGGGAGAGCAGGAAGAGAAAAGGAGAGAGGAGTACTATGTTTTTATTGTGGAAAGAGAGGACACATGAAAAGGGAATGCAGGAAAAGGGCAGCGAATGAAAGGATGTTCAAAGAAGATTAGAGGGGTCAGGGGCTCTATTTGCTGGGGACCCGCGAAAAAAATGAGCCCTTGATAAAATTAAAAGTGGGTCCCCAGCGACAAGAAATCGAGTTCCTAGTGGACTCAGGAGCAGAAAGATCTACTGTTCAAAGATTACCCCGGGGATGTAAAATATCCTCAGAGAAAATAGAAGTTATTGGGGCAAAAGGAGAACCTTTCGGAGTCCCTATAATAAGAGATGTATCATTTGAAACTGATTCAAAAATAGGTTTGGTATCCCTGTTACTAGTCCCTGAAGCTGCTTATAACCTGTTGGGAAGGGATCTGATGACTGAATTAGGAATTAGCCTGGAGGTTGTGGAAAACAAGTTAAATATTAAATTGTGCCCCCTGCGCACGGTAGATGAAGAAAAGATAAATCCTGAAGTATGGTACACACCCGACACTGTGGGAAAGTTAAATATTGAACCCTTTGAAGTAACAATTAAGAACCCAGAAATCCCTGTAAGGATCAAACAATATCCTTTGTCTAAGGAAGGGAGACAAGGCCTGAAACCTGAAATTGACAGACTATTAAAACAAGGGTTGCTAGAACCCTGCATGTCTCCCTTTAATACTCCCATACTACCTGTAAAGAAGGCTGATGGGAAATATAGATTAGTACATGATTTAAGAGAAATTAATAAAAGAACTGTGGAAAGGTTCCCAGTGGTGGCCAATCCCCACACATTATTGAGTCAACTGGGACCAGAAAATAAGTGGTATAGTGTAACAGATTTAAAAGATGCATTTTGGGCATGTCCCCTAAAGGAAAACTGTTGTGACTATTTTGCCTTTGAATGGGAAGACCCAGACACTCATAGGAAACAGCAATTGAGGTGGACAGTCCTTCCCCAAGGGTTTATGGAGTCCCCTAACCTGTTTGGACAAGCATTAGAACAAATTTTGTGAAATTATGATTTGGGGAAAGGGGTAACATTAGTACAATATGTAGATGACTTATTAATAGCTGGAAAAGATGAGGAAGCGGTCAGGCAGGAGAGCATAAAATTGTTGAACTTTTTAAGTCTACAGGGACTAAAAGTGTCTAAATCTAAGTTACAATTCGTGGAGAAAGAGGTAAAATATTTAGGGCATAGGTTGACCAATGGCACTAAGAAACTGGACCCTGAGAGAGTGCAGGGGATCCTTTCGATTCCAGCCCCCAAGACTAAAAGACAGGTCTGACAGTTGTTACGACTGTTTAGCTATTGTAGACAATGGATTGAAAACTTTAGTGAGAAAGTAAAATTTTTATACCAGAAACTAACCAAGGAAGGATTAGTAAAATGGTCCCCAGAAGATGAGGAGCAATTGAAGAATCTTAAGGCAGAATTAGTAAATGCCCCAGTACTTAGTTTACCAGATTTAAAGAGGCCTTTTTTCCTGTTTGTTAACACTGATGAAGGGACAGCATTTGGAGTTCTGGCCCAGGAGTGGGCTGGGAGTAGAAAACCCGTGGCGTATATATCCAAACTTTTAGACCCTGTTAGTCGAGGATGGCCAACGTGTTTGCAAGCCATAGTGGCCACGGCCTTATTAGTTAAAGAAGCAGTGAAAATAACTTTCGGAGGCGAACTCAGGGTTATGTCCCTGCATAATATCAGAGGGGTATTACAGCAAAAGGCAGAGAAATGGATTACTGATGCAAGGTTAATGCCGTATGAGGGGATCTTAGTGTCATCCCCTAAGTTAACACTGGAAGCGACCACCTTGCAAAACCCCGCTCAATTTTTATACGGGGAACCTAGTAAGGAATTAACCCATGATTGTCTTAAGAGCATAGAAGAACAGATAAAGATAAGACCAGACTTAGAAGAAGAGGAATTGGACGAAGGGGAAAAATTATTTGTAGATGGATCCTCTAGGGTAGTAGAAGGGAAAAGGAAATCAGAGTATGCTATCATAGATGGGAAAACCCTTGAAGCTATAGAATCAGGCCCTCTTAGCCCCAGCTGGTCAGCCCAAGCATGTGAATTATATGCAGTATTGAGGGCCCTAAGATTACTCAAAAATAAGGAAGGAACGATATACACAGATTCTAAGTATGCTTATGGGGTGGTACACACATTTGGAAAAATATGGGAAGAAAGAGGCCTAATAAATTCACAAGGGAAAGGGCTAATCCATGAGGAACTGATAACACAAATCTTTCAGGCCCTGAGAGGGCCAGAGAAATTAGCTGTTGTACATGTACGAGGGCACCAGACGGGGCTAAGTGCTATAGTGAGAGGGAATAACTTGGCAGATCAGGAGGCCAGACGGGCAGCCTTGTTACCCTTACGGGTTAAAGAACAGACCAGAGAGGAATGTCCTAACTGTGGTGGAGACTTAGAAGAGGAGCCATGTTATGCATTTTGGGAGGACTTCGGGGTGGATGGAATGTGTTGTGCTTGTGACAATCCAGAGAAGAAACATTGTCTTTTGCATGGCCCCATACACATTCTCAGTTTTACTACACAAGAGAAAACTAAATTAGCCCAAATGGGAATAAAAGAAACAGCTGAGGGGAAATGGGAACTACCGGATGGTAGAGAAGTCCTCCCCAAATCACTTGCTCTAAAAATACTACGTGCAATTCACGAGAAGACCCATTGGGGAACACAGGCTTTGGTAGATCAATTTGCCATTAAATATATGTGCATTGGAATTCATAATTTGGCTAAACAAATAACACAAGGTTGTCTAACCTGTCAAAAGGTTAACAAACAACAGCTAAGGGAACGGGTAATGGGGGGAAGAGAATTAGCACACCGACCCTTCTCCCATATACAAATAGATTTCACTGAACTGCCAAAGGTAGGGAGGCATAAATATCCGCTAGTAATAATAGACCATTTAACTCATTATGTGGAGGCGCTCCCTACCGCAAGGGCTACCACTCAAACTGTAGTAAAAATACTTTTGGAGGAAATTATCCTGCGCTAAGGGGTTAATAGAGATAATTGACTCAAACAGAGGCCCACATTTCGTGTCAAAGGTGGCGAGGGATGTCTTCTCAGCACTAGGAACCCAATGGCAATATCATACCCCCTGGCACCTGCAGAGCTCACAAAGAGTTGAAAGAATGAATGGGGAAATTAAGAAACAATTAACCAAATTAATGCTAGAAACAAAGATGTCATGGATAAAATGCCTCCCTCTAGCCTTGCTAAATATAAGAACACAACCCCGAATAGACGTAGGGATTTCCCCTTTTGAAATGCTTTATGGAATGCCCTATGATATGGAAGTCCCTGTGGATCATCCGCGTCTCAGACTCTCAAATTAGTTTGTACATAACACAATTAATGACTAGAAGGGAGGAGCTACGTAAAAAGGGCCTTTTAGCACAGCGCCCCCCTTTGGAAATAACAATCCATAAAATTAAGCCAGGAGATAAAGTATTAATTAAGACCTGGAGAGAGGCATCTTTGACACCTCGTTGGGAAGGACCCTATGTTGTTTTGCTTACTACAGAAACAGCTGTGAGAACTGCTGAAAAGGGATGGACTCACGCTAATAAAGTAAAAGGACCTATTTCGGTGGAAGCCGAGAAGCCCTGGAAAGTCACTAGCATGTCTGGAGATTTGAAGGTCACCCTTAAAAGATAAGGACTTGAGACCGGACTAAAAAATTACTACTAATGAACTCTGTACAATTAATCCAGGAGACCCGATTTGGCGAGTTGGCCGGATTTAGCTACGCTATTGCTACTGATTTTAGGGTTTATTGTGGGATTCGAGATTGTAATTGTTACCCCTTTGTATGCTTTGTTTGTAAGGTTTGCCAAGAACGGTGATGGACTCATTGTTATAGAGGCAGACCGCCCAGGGGAATTTATAGAGAGTGCTATCGAATAGAGAGAAAAATTACTAGGGCAACCTTGAAAATAGGGGACATAACTGGAAAAATACCGGGACAGTCTCGTGAATGGTGGGAAATATTTGTTAAAGGGGATAATCCTGAAAATTATTGTTACCATTCCAATGAACCAGCCCCATTGATAGTCCAAATTGTAAAGGGGTCTTGCCGAAAAGTCCTAAGTAAGATCCGGTGGATCCGGTGTGACTCAGAAGTAAAAGACAAAAATTGGGGATCATACAAGAACAGAAAGGGGCGCACTAATGAACCTCCCAGAGATTACCTCTGCTGCCGAGAAAGTGGAACACCTCGTGGCTTGCAGCAACCAAGTCGGCGAGCAAGGCAGAAAGGAAGAAAGGTGTGGAGGCAGGACCCCACCGAGTGGGACAGCTCCGAGGCATTGCGAGAAATGCCCCAGGGTTACTGATTCCCTGAGAAAGCCCGGACAAAATACCAGGAAAAGACTTAGAGGCAAACACCTGGACATAAGGGAAAAATTTAAAATTAAAAGGATAATAAGAGGACTGAGACCCCACCCTTTCTGGCAAACTACTTTAGTGATTTTGGGAATGCTTTGCAATCTGTTAGAAGGGGAGTATACTCACCAACCCTTTAAATGGTCTTTGATTAAATGAGGTGATCAAAGGGTTTTACAATCAGTAAGTGTGGCTGGGTCCCCGACCTTCCGGGCGTCATTATGTGATTTGGCACCCAACTACCTTTGTTTAGATAGGCAGGGTTTTTACATATGTCCAGCATCGAATCCAGGAAAGAGTTATTGCAGTTGGCCCGGACATTACTACTGTGCCTATTGGGGATGTGAAACTGTTGCATATGGATTCGAACCAGGAGGGGGCCCAGACAAATATCTAAGAGTAGGATGGGGACCGGGAGGATGTGAGCCCCCTCAGATATACCGGGCCCGAGGTACCCCCCTCCACCAGACCCTCGGGAATTGTACGTACTTATACCTAAATGTGACACAGCCCCATGATGGTGGATGGGTGATTAGAAGAACATGGGAATTAAGATTTTGGGAGGCAGGGACTGACAGGGGAAGACTATTCCTTATTAAAAAAGAACCTCTGCCCAGTGATTATCAGGTTGTAGGCCCAAAACCAATAATTGGTAAAGACGAACTACCTGAGGTAGATAACGGGACCCTTGTGAGAAGTAATAGCGCCCTAACACTGGAGAGTGAGCCCCTCATACTCCCAACCATAGACCCACAACAGAATACTCTCTGGAAGCTTATGCATGCTGCTTATCAAGTTCTTAATGCCACCAGACCCAACCTCACTGAGCACTGTTGGCTTTGCTTTAATATCAAACCCCCTTTCTATGAGGCGATAGGAGTCATTGAAAAAGCAAAACGAGTGAATAGAAGCAACCTCCCCCAATGTGATCGGAAGAATACTCAAACACACGGAATAACCCTAGCGGCAGTAACTGGAAAGGGTAGATGCATTAGGAGGGTTCCCGAACAAAAAAAGCGTTTCTGTGGGATAATTACAAAGGCAAAATGGTCGGAAAGCCAGGCGGAGTGGTTAATTCCAGCAAAAAACACCAAATGGATATGCTCTAGAGAAGGGCTCACCCCTTGTATTTCCCTGAATCTGTTTAATGAGTCTGCTGATTTTTGCATACAGGTATTGATAATTCCCAGAATCATATATCACCCAGATGAGTATGCATACAGCCTCCAGGACACCAGGGAACACCACCTTAAAAAAAGGGAACCATTGACGGCCTTGATTGTAGCTACTCTGGTGCTGTTAGGAGGAGCAGGTGCTGGTACAGGGGTAGCGTCTTTAGTAAAACAAGACCAGGAGTTTAGCTCCTTAAGGGTGGCAGTAGATGCAGATTTAGCACATATCGAACAATCCATAACAGCCTTGGAACAAGATGTGCGGTCATTGTCAGAGGTCGTGCTGCAAAATCGAAGGGGTTTAGATTTGATATTTTTGCAACAGGGGGGATTGTGCGTTGCTTTAAGGGAAGAGTGCTGTGTATATGCAAATAAAACAGATGTTGTAAGGGACTCAACAGCTAAGTTGAGGGAAGGACTAGAACAAAGAAACAAAGAGAGAGAGGCACAACAAAACTGGTATAAGACCTGGTTTAACAATTTCCCCTGGCTCACCAACTTGTTATCAACTGTAGCAGGACCAATAATTCTCCTGGTATTAGGATTAACATTTGGCCCTTGCATTTTTAACAAAATCATAGAAATTGTAAAAGGTAGATTGGAAGCAGCTCATTTAATGCTTATGAGAACCAAGTATGAATCCCTAGAAATACCAGAAACAGAAGAAACCCTTATTTTAAGCCAACAAGAACTTAAGCGGTTTGATGAACAAAATGGTGAAAAGAAAAAGGGGGGATTGTGATAGATAGTAAACTGTTTGTTCATCAATTTCAGTTAAAAGACAATGGAGAAGGAGGTTGCCACATAAACTATGTAAGGCTAACTGCAAGGCTAACTATATTGCTACATTGTGTAAGACTAACCGCAAGCGCTCAACTAACCAAATGTGGTAAAGCAAGATAACATTGTGTGGGAGTCAAGGAAACAAGGAAAAAGAAAGTACAGAAGTACGAGGCGAGGAATTCGTGACGTGAGGAAGACAAGGAGCCTTCATTCCCACGACCACCAGGAGGCCGAAGAAGAAAATGAACGACCCCCTAGCAACAAGCCGTGCAGACGCAGAGTACACCGCTAAAGGACACACGTATACCGGAAAGCGAAGGGTATAAAACCAGTGACTCTCGGGAACTGGGTGCGCGCCGTTGGTGGAGCAGGAGACTCCCCGGCCGCCCAGTGCTGTTTTGCTTGTTTCCGCTTGCTTTAATAAACTAATTTGGCTCAATTGGCTCTGGCCCTGACCAGTTATTATCGCCAACATATATAACACCGTGCATCCAGCGCTGCCAATAAAGGATACTTAGTCACTAAGAAATTTTGACTGCGTTCTTTAAATCAGTCTTCAAGTCGGGGAATCTAATGTGTTTGTACAGCACCTCACACATAGGGACCCTTCTCCCACCTGGGACCTCTACACATCACAAAACCCACACAGCAACCGTTTGGAAAAGAGAGTTTAAACACAGAAGTTGGCATTGCTTGCACCAGTGTAGATAGAGTTAACCCCTTCCAATACACTTTTCCTTCCCTCCCCAAAATACAGGCATTCCACTGTAACCACATCTGACATTTGGGGATGACTGTGGAAAACCAGGTAAAAAAGAAGAGAAATAATCACAGGGCAGATACCACCTGCCTGGACTTCTCCATGGGAGTGAGTGATCTGACAATTATAGACTTCAGGTGCCATGAGGAATCATCTTTCCAACTGCTGCCAGGGGGAAAAAGACTAGTTCTGATCTGATATCTAGACAGTCCTAAGAGTTATTTTTGTCCTTGAAGCCTAATAGTGTGGTTATTGGTAATTATAGGAAAAAGAAAAAAATAAAACAAACTAGAAAAAAGATGGGATGTCTTTTTTTTTCTTCCCCATCTGTCAGTTCTACGAAATGTTATGGGGTTCCTATTCCACAAAGCGCCACTTTAAGGAGACTTTACCTCTATTCTTATTTCACATTAGAAGTTGATTGTTCTGTGAGATGCCTCTTTTTAATTTTTAACCTTAATGTCTTTATTATTGTAATAATTTCTCATTAAACTGCTGCAGAAAGCCGCTACAACACTGCCCAGAGAAATAACCCCCATTTTACACAGCAGTGCATGCTCTTGGAGTGTGACAGGGAGAGATCCCTTCTGCTAGGGAAGGGGAAACTCAAAAATGAAAACCAGAAGCAAATCAGGAGCAAATGGCAGAGGATGAAGAGGAACTTAACTGGAAAGAAGGGGGGGGGGGGGGGGGGGGGGGGGGGCCGGCGGGGGCGGAAGAAACAGAATAGAGATGAAGGTGTGGAAAAACAGGATCACAGTTGTCCCACATTGAACTCAGAAGCCTCAAGAAACCTTTCAAAATTTTCTTTAATTTTATTCAGGGATGGGGCCTGAGTGCAGCTTTTGAAGGAGGCCATGTAAGAGCCCCAAAAGTCCACTGGCTCTTAAAGACAATGGGAACAGGCAGAAGCCTTATGGATCCCTTGCTGGCACCAAGGGGCAGGAAGAGACTGCCAAAGACAAACAGCAAAAGAAGCACAACTTCCAATCTTTATTTCAGCTTTCAGGACAGATACTAGAAGTCACAGATACCTAAATCCATTGATACCTCTGAAATGCTAGGGAGAGGCAAGGAAAGATAGGTCAGGTCTGAGAGAGCAGGTGTAGACCTTAGTGGCAAGGCTTCTTGTGGGAGGATCTGCACTGTCATCCTTGATTTCGATGGGAAAAACATGCCCATTTATCATTGTTTCAGACCTTTTACACCAAAGGTTTCAAAGGAAGACTAGGAAGGAGAAAGGGAGAATACAGTAGGGAAGAAGAACGTGGAGGAAGGCTGACGACGATGAATAGGAGGCTATGGAACTTGGAGGCAGTGGAGAGCCTGGATTTGAAGCAGGCAGTAGAGGGCTTCAGCAGGAAGTCTGGTCTCCAGCCTGATTCAATTGCAGAGATGCTGCAGTTATATGCTGAACTGCCTGCATTGTTTGAAATGTCTGCGAAACGAGTGGTATTCAGGGCAAATTACATCTAATTTCAATTGCGTGAACGATCCCAGCAAATATGTTTTATTAAAAAAAATCAGAGGCATAGGCAGGGGGTCACATCTTTGTGGCACCAGATAAATCAGAAAGAAACTAAGCCTGACTAATATGGACAAATTGCATTTGATTTTCATGCTTGGAAAGGTAACCAATAAGGGCTCCTTCATCCTTGCTTTGTTGTCCTGGAGTATGTTTGGGCACAGAAGGGGTGCTTGCCTATTCCAGTGCTATCGATTTATTTGGGGAACCTCAGTCACTTGACCCACACGCATGATTAAGACTGAGTAAACTTTTCTCTCAATTTGTAACTCATGATGCTTCCTAGCAATGAGGAAGTAAGTACAGAGAACAGAGATCAAGCTGGAAGAACTGTGTGAATAGCTATGATTCTTCAGAAATCACTTACTTCATCTCACAGTGGATATTCAAGGTCCTTGGTGTGATGGAGGATGAGAACAGTGATGAAAGGTATTTTGGGGCTTGTAGGATGTATAAGTGAGGGGCTGATGTTGAAAAACATGCAAAGCTGCTAAAAGCAGACCTTCTATTATCCAGGTAGCCTGACTTGTTTCTTCTGTAAATAGGGAAAGGAATGGATTTGTTCATTTGTTCATCTACTATTATAGGTCATCTAATTCGGGACTTTAAAAGGTCAACACATCTGTTACCACTAGCAAACAAACTAGGTGTTGATCTTTGGTGGAACATTTCATTTAAGGAGTGCACAGGTTCTGGACAAAATTTTCTCTCCCATAAAGGGAAGAATAATTGTTTGAGTTTTTTTTTTTAATACAAGCACAATGTTCTTTGATATATTTTAAGGAAATCAACAAATCCTTAGTTGTGAGGCAATTCACAGAGTCTTGATTTACCTGGAAGTTATGCTCATGGAAAGGCATATGGAAAACAAAGAGGTGACTGGTGACAGCCAACATGCTTTCACAAAGGACAAATTGTGCCTGATATTTGAGACCTTCTACATTGGTGGATAAGGGAAGAGTGGCATCATCTACTGGGCTTGTGCAAAGAATTTGATACTTTCCCAAAATACATTCTTGCCTCTAAAATGGAGATGCATGGATTTGATGGCTGAACCACTCGATGAATAAGGAGTTGGTTGGACGGTTGCACACAAAACACGTTGAGGTCAACAGACCAGTGATGAATTCTGTCCCTCAGGGGTCCGTATTGGGACCAGTATTATTCAATAACTTTGTTGGCAACACGGACAGTAGGACTAGAGTGCGCTCTCAGCAAGTTTGCTGACGACTTCAAGTGGTGTGGTTGATATTCTAGAGAGAGGGGATGCCATCCCGAGGGACCTTGACAGGCTTGAGAGATGGGCTTTGTGAACGTCATGAAGTTCAACAAGGCCAAGTACATGGTTTTTCACCAGCCCTAGGCAAACACACATAGATGTAGGCTGGGTGATGAGTGGATTGAGAGATAGTGCTGTGGAGAAGGACTTGGGTGAAACAACTGAGTATGAGCTGACAATGTGCACTAGCAGCCCAGAAAACCACTTGTATCCTGGGCTGCATCAAAAGAAACATGACCAGCAGGTTGAGGGAGGTGATTCTCCCCCTCTACTCCTTTCTCACAAGACACCACCTGCAGTACTGCATTCAGCTCTGGGGACCCCAGCGTAAAGGACATAGATCTCCTTGAGTAAGGTCCAGAGAAGAGCCACAAAAATGATCAGGGGGCTGGAGCACCTCCCCTATGAGGACAAATTAAAAGAGTTGGGGTTGTTTAATGTAGAAAAGAGAAGGCTCCGGGGAGACAGTATAGCAACCTTCCAGTACTTAAAAGGGACCTACAGAAAAGAGGGGCAGAGACCCTTTATCGAGGAGCAGTGATAGGCCAAGGGGAAATGGCTTTAAACCAAGAGGATAGGTTTAGATTAGGTATTAGGATGAAATTCTTTACTGTGAGGGTGGTGAAAGACTGAAACGGGTTGCCCAGAGAACCTGTGATGCCCCATTCCCTGAAGCGTTCAAGGTTAGACTGGATGCTTTGAACAACCTCATCTAGCAGAAGGTGTCCCTGCCCATGGCAAGGGGTGTGGAGCTAGATGATCTTTAAGGTCCCCTCCAACCCAAACCGTTCTATGATTCTAAGATTCTACAGTTCTATGATTTGGTGATCTCTCTTAATTGTCTACATATGTCGAGAAATATGAGTTAGATCTAAACAGAATATTGCATAGGAAGAAAAAGACCCCTATATATGGATTGTGAGATATATGGATTGTGATGGTACCTAAAAAGACTCATTTAAATAAACTGAGTCTTATGGTAGAGACTAAACCCAAAAATAAATAAATTAAAAAAATTTAAAAACATGTTTACATCAGAAAGGAAACTGTGAGGGACTTATTAATGCTAACTGTTCCTGTCCTAACTGTGTGGAGATCAAAGCTGGAAGTGCTCACATACACCAATTCAATTAATATTGAGCTTGTGGATACAGACCTAGTCTGAGATTTTTAATTTGATTGGAAATTAATCAGTCTGCATAGGCTTATGTACTCTGTTAAGACTAGCTTAAACAGATCATCTCATCCAGAGTTTGTTCTATTGGAATCGGATCTTTTTTTTAAGAAGCCTAGCACAGTGACATGCTCCCAGCCTTTTGATGCTATATTTCTATCTAGAATTGTATTTTTTCAAGTAAAATTAGTTAAGTGCTAGACAATGGTATTTGGAATGAAAAATGTATAGACAAAATTTTCAATTTAACTGGAAGAATATTTTCTGAAAAGAATGAAACTCTTAGGGATAATTTGTAGAAAAAGTGGGGAGATGTATCCAAGGGAATCATAAAA
Source organism: Falco rusticolus (assembly GCF_015220075.1). NCBI lineage: Eukaryota > Metazoa > Chordata > Aves > Falconiformes > Falconidae > Falco > Falco rusticolus. The sequence continues at coordinate 17,297,055 of NC_051209.1, read as the reverse complement.
GCTATAGCTTTAATGAAGAAAAGGAAAAAGAGTAGAGAGTTATTTATATATAGTTTTTTTAGGTTTCATCTCCACCTTGTTATAAAGGGACAAACTTGCAACTGGAAATGCAGTTCTCCCCTCTAGCATGGTGCCAAATTACTATATGATCGCTGTATAATTACATACATTCAAGGTTCTCCTAAAAAGCTTGATTTATTCAGAATTGTAAAGGCTATGCTTTTGATTCTAAAGGATCTTTGTTTCAATCCCCACTTATGTAATAGCTGCCATCTTGGCGGACATTTAAGGCTTGAACTAGATATAGTCAAGCTGAAAGTGTAAACTGTTATAGCTGGAGTACAAGTTCCAAGTTCTTTTGTTAGGGCTGAAATAGGCCTCAGAGCATCTGCAGATTGAGCACACAAGGAGGACTGTAGCACACAGTCTGCAATGTATTTGTGTCCTCTGAATGTGAATTTTGCTGGAGTGTGGTTTAACACACTACAGACATTCACAGATCCTAATATTTTACACAAATATAACAAAAGGATAAGAATTGTTTCAGAAAATCAGAAGGATTATAATATTTTATTTATTTTTTTCATAGTAATAGTTTGTAAGGCAAATCCATCTCACAGATTATATCCCAGAACTCAGATAATCTGGTGCAAACATTGAAACTGAAAGTCAAAGGTGGATGGAGGTGTGAAATCTACTCATGATTGTGATGCAATGATGGATAATCAATAAAAGTGCTGCTTTTTCAAAAATATGAATCATCTTTGGCAATATTTTGGTGATCAACTCCTTAAAGCAACAATGATCACTTATGTGCTTGTGTGCACTGATGAGATTCAAATGCTTGAGTACTCAGTAATTCTGTAGAGTTTCTGGGAACTCATGACCTGTATATTGAAAACACAGCAGGCGCTAGCCTGGAAATGATAAAATTTCCAAATTTAGGTCTTATTGCAATTTCTAAAAATTCTGCACAGCAAAATAGGGTACTTACATAGATTTGCGCAAACCCTTCTCAACCAGAGAAATCAAGGACAGCATTTCTTTCTCAGCAAGGGTTCTATGTTGAGCTCCTGAGGATAGTCTGAAGCATCACCATATGAGAGTGCTGAAAAACTATAGGCAAAATGAAGAATAGGTACAAAACTAATCAATATAAACCGAAACTAGATATAATGAAAAATGTCAGTGAGGTTTATCTACATCACAATAATCTTTCTATGAGATATGTTTGCAGAAGAGATGGCAGAATTAATTAGATCCAAAGGTACATGGACAAAGAACTTGCAAAAATATTTTGTTTCAAATAATATCCATACCTGACTTCTGAACATATTCTTATTCAAAGAATACTTATTCTATTTTGGTCTATGTCAAAAAAACTTGTAAACATTTTTGTCGTAGTACAGTGTTCTCATTATTCATTTTGATCTCCCACAGAATTTAGAGTATTGAACTGGCCTGTAAAAGCTGACTTGAGTATTTTTTTCTCTGCTGGAGTTCATTGTGGTCACTGTTTGAAATGCGGATACTCTGATGACTGAGTGCTAGAACACATATAGTTATCAGAAGAAAATACTTTGAAGAGAAGTGTCCACAGAAAGTACCCTTTGGCAGACAGTTGTGTAAGATAAGTTAATAGTTGAGCATTTCTGCTAGATCATTCAGAAGTCTGGTTTCTTTCCAGCATTTATTAATACATTTTTTCTAATCTTTTTTTTTTTTTTTTTTTTTTTTTTTTTTTAATACTCCATGCTGTTCTAGAAGATAAAAATCTTCTCTTTCTTAAACATGTTATGAATAATGGTATTATGTACCTGGGAACAACGACATCAATGCTTCAGAGGCTTTGCATCGACCATTTATCTGTAGCGTGTCTGCCCAGACACATGACCTCCCATACACCCTGGCTTTCTGTAATACAGTAAGCAGTGTACAGACAAAATCAAGGTTTCAGCTATTATATGCAAGAGGCAGTGGTTAGCAAATTCAGGGTCATGATATAGGCAGGAGAACAATTACACATTTTTCCAGCCAGTTTGATTGTACGCCTGCTCCTTGACATGATTTTATCTTAGGTTGTCTACCATTTCTCAGATCAAATTTTGCCATATAATTTACCATTAACATTGCACGCATATAAAATGAGAAACTGAAGGTGACAAAATGTACTGAATGTTTTATTGGAAAGTTCTTAGATACAGCTGTGATTAACAATGATATGAGCAATCAAATTGAATAGAAAAGAACCAGTATTCTGGACTTGGTAGACTTCTGATTTGCTGTGAAATTGCATTTCATGATTTTATAGGCAATCTTTCCTAATCAAAAATTAACACCAGAATTTTGTCCCACCTTTATCTATGATATAATTCATGACTTTTTATTGATATGTAGGATTTGAATTAAATTGGCTGGTAGAAATAAGTAACATTTCCACGGCTAAAATATATATGTGGTTCCCAATGACAAAAATATTATGACTAATGTACTAGCAAACTGCACAAGACCTAACCATGATGCTTTTTTTTTATTTTCCAGGTGTCTGAACTCAGCTAGATTCATAAATCATGAATGTTGGACTCTGGAGGGTTTCTTGGTAACTGTCATGTAATGTTGCTTGGCAAGGTTAATTTTCTTTTTTTAAAGATCCACATTTTAGTTAGGAAACCAGTAGCATTCAAAATCAAGTAGTACTTATCTTGATGTTGGCTACTATGAAGTGAACCGAGTTTTCATTTGGTTGTGGTGGCTAGCAGGGATCAAATAATGACTCAGTGGAGTTTTGTTCACGTTTTCATTAGGCTCAGCAGTTGTGTTTTATACATGCATGAGGCTTAGGATGAGTGCAAAAAATACACATCAATCTGTTAGTTGCCTGTATGGGGTGAGTAAAAGAAGCCATGTTTTTCTAATGTCAACATGCTTGTTCCTCATAAAGTGAGGTCTGCATTTCTGTCCTTTTTTTCCTGTATTTACCTGGTACACAGATCAGACAACATAAAATATAGTTGAATGCTTTTCACTGTCATCTAAGGGTAATATAAACAAGATTTCCCTCGATGAGATGACCACAACACTGGGAGAGAATAAGGTGTATACTTGTCCAAGTCTGTAAGTGCCCACTTACAAGTCTGTATGCACTGTTCTTCATTGGCCATGACTTGGCATCCTGAGTCGTCCATGGAAGAACAAACAGTAATTCTTGGCCTGCATGGCCACAGACTACAAATTAGGGACACATTGCCCTAGTCAAGTCTGGAGGTGGCAATCTTTCAACAATCTCTCTGGAAAAATTATCATCCCTGCACAAAATCAAAGGCCTTTGAGTCTTGTATCTGGTCTTTGAAAGTGACCACCAGGAACAGTATAAATGGAAAGAGTGTAAAATACAGGGCAAGTAGAGAATTATTACTTTTTTGTGCTATAGTGCTTCAGCTTCCATCATTCTTCTGACAAACTTCCTAAGTTGACTAACTTAATAGCCACTAATATATCTATCCTTCACAAATTTCTTCCATACTCTTTGGCTTTAGCTACCACAGCATCATATGAAAATTAATTTCATGCTTTAATAACATGCTTCTTTTTGCTTTCAGTTGGCTTCAGAATTATTTCATTGACTCATTTTTACACTGTAAGAAATACTGAATCATTGTTTCCCAGTTGCCTACAAGAAAATATTTACATCCTCTCTTTTGCTCTTTCGTCTGGCAGATGAAAACCTTTTAAAATACCTTTATACAAAAATACCTTCCTCTAGAAGATTTTCCGAAGAAACATTGGCAAAGTCTGGACTTTTAACAGATTAAGATAATAATTTTCAGAAAGAAACAAATTCTCAATCAGTTCTGTAGGCCTGATGTTTTTCTTAAATGGAGCATATTCTTTTCCAGTGTGTAAAGGATAGTTTCTGTAAGCAAGTATTCTGAAGTAACTGTTTCTCAATACCTGTCTAAAATTATATGAGCTCACCATGCCAAAACAGTCCTCTTGAATAAAAAAAAATCTAGTACAGAGGATATTGCAATGGTGAAAACAGTCATTATATTGTTCAAATTTGTTATATAGTCCTCCAAAATAATTTGCCCCTTGTCACATTCTTGCATAGTTCAGTATTGATTGCAACTCTACAACCCAAATGATATATATTATCACCTCCTTTTATGACTATCTTACAGGAAAGAAACTTGGATTTCAGAAAAATAGCCTTTCTCTTACCTGTCTTGCTGGTTTCCTCCCACTGCTCCTGTTATAATTTTGCTGATGAATAGTAACCTCATGAGGATGGGAGACTGAAAGAACTGTATTTTTCCAGCCTTAAGAGAAAGCCGAGAGGAGATCTGTAGACTAGGCCATCTACAACTAGCTAGTGGGAAGCTGTAGGGAAAATGGAGGCAGGCTCTTCTTCAAGTGCACAGTGGAAAGATGAGCAATGGACATAAGCTGAAGCATGGAAAATTCTGATTGGATTAAAGGATTATTTTTTTTTTCCCCCTCTTAGAGATACCCACAGGGCTTCATCTTCAGAGATACTCAAAACTTTGACAAACAGTTCCTTGAATACTACTGTAATTGGACTTGCTTGGAGATGACCTGCTCAGGTCACTTCCAACCTCTATGATTATGTCATTTTATGATTGTGTACGTCTCTTTTCCCTGAAAATAATTGGCATGACAAGAGGAAATGGCCTCAAGTTACACCAGGGAAGTTTAGATTGGATATTAGGAAAAGTTTCTTCATTGAAATGGTGGCCAAGCATTAGAACAGGCTGCCCAGGGAGACGGTGGAATCACCATCCCTGGAGGTGTTTAAAAAGTGTGTAGACGTGGTGCTTAGGAACATGGTTTAGTGATGCACTTGGCAGTGCTGGGTAAACGATTGGACTAGATGATCTCAAAGGTCTTTTCCAACCTAAATGATTATATGATTCTATGATTGTATATCTCTGATGCAACTTCTGCCCACAGTTGAGCCATAAATGAGTTCCACATATTCATATGCAACAGCAGGTGGTGATAGTTTCTTACAGTTGAGGAATAACAATTTATATAATATACAACAAACTGTTTCTTACAAAAATGTAAAAGGAATAAGAATGACACACACACACACATTCTTATTACATCTGGGAGAAGAAAAGTATAAAGATGGGTAATTAGAATTTAACAGATTTCCAAAAAAGTCCAAGTAACAAAGGGATTGAAGGAAGAGCAGCTTGTTTTATTCAAACAAGTGAGTTAAGAGACAGAGAGGGATAGCTCAGAGTAGTCTTGTCGTGAATAGTCAACAAGAAATCTCCTTTAATCTAACTAGCCAAATTTACAGCAGCAGGTTGTGTCCTTGTGATTTTATTGAATTCGTGAATGGCTAACACCTACAACAGTGTCAGCTGTGCTCTTGTGAGGGACCATGGTTTGAAAAGGTGCCTTGCAAAAAAAGGTGACATCTAGGAGATCTGCCAGTAAAATAGGGCAAAAGGCACAAATGGGAGCACAAAACGGGACTGCAAAGAGAATGGTTTCTATCACACAAATAGTAATATATTAGGAGGAATAAGAGAAGAATTAAACAGAAGATTAGAGAATATATGTTTTAGTTAATATCTTAAATGAAAGGGAAAATAAAAAAAAGAAGAGAACAAGGGAACTCCTTTATGATTACTGTGAAATACTCTTTCACTCAATGGATTTGGAAATCACACAGCGGGTTGTGTAGTCAAGGTTAGTGAATAGCCCGTAACCCAGTCTGCAACATCAGATGTTCCTGCATGTGGGTGCCCATTTCTGTTTATAATGATATTTGTGTCCATATTATCATTAATTTACCTTCTTAGGATAAAGTTATCTAAAGAATTGCCCTCTTTGCTTCTTGTCTTCCAGTCTTTTGTGTTCCAAACTGTATGTATGTTCAATTCAAAACAGCTACTTAAGAATAGAAGGTATTACTTGCTGGTTGTCAATGTTTTTTTGAGGAATCTAGTGACGAAAGACAGGAGTAATATAAACAGGATTTTGCAGCTAAAATTCTGCTCCTTCTGCTGAGGCACTTGAAAAAGAAGGCACCCTATTAAAAGCCTGACACACGTTCCAAAGCTTTTCTGGATTTTTTTCCTCCCTATACCAGAGTGGTATATGTACCTCTCCTGTATATGTTGCTATTACCTTCATCATGTTTTCGATCTTTGAAACTTTCGATAAAGTCATGCAATGCGCACAAAGCAATAACTGACAATTATCCACTTAGGGGGTTAGAAAACTGCCTTGAGAATGTAAAGTACACTACCAATCATATCTTTGTTATTTAATGTAAAGCTAGTGTAATTTAGTTGGCATGACTGTCATGTAATAGACCACTGTAAATTCACTTGAGAAAAGAAGACCAAAGGCAGGATATATACCAATGCGATAGCCCTGAGGGTCTTAAATTTATATTTTCCTGTAATGCTAAAGAGGTTTTTCAAGTAATTTTCCTTTCCAAAGCCTAAATTCTCCAGACTGAATAAACTATCACTCATAAATTCACTATGACAAACAAGTAGGTGAGTGTATGTACATGAAATACAGATTTAATAAATATTCTTCATATACAGGGAAACTGCTGATATGTGTACAGCCTACCAGTGTCCCATCTTTCCTTTGCATGTTTCACAAAGTGAGACTGGTGATGGGTGATTCTCTTTGGTAAGACTCCTGACAACTGGCTTTGTTACCTTATTTCAGTATTGCTTTTTCCTGATAAACTAAAAGATGAAGAGACAGATATTCATGGAAATAGTGGGGAGACACACCTCAGAATCAAGAGATTGATTGACAGTTACATTCAGTGCTTGAGGAAAGGCTGAAATATTTCTTACATTAACCGATCCATTTAGTAATGCCTAGTTCCAAAGTTTCCTTAGCTTATTAACTCTCAGCTCCACTTGTACTTTTTAATTATTAATGCAAGAATAAAACAATATGGCCTTTTTGGACTGCTGAAGCTCTGCCAGTTAGCTCTACATGTCTCTCTATCTAGATCTGAGCCCAGAATCTAAATCTTTGGGCACTTTGTTAAAGTGCCCTTTCTTCTTGCCCAGACTGTAAGTCTTCAGCTAAACTATTCAGCAATATAGCATCTTTCTTATTCACAATATGATTTGTGCTTATATTATCAAGTGTTATTATTGCATAATTAATCATAGTGATGATAGTGAAGAAGATAGAGAACTGAAGAAGTTCTGAATAGACCTGCTTCAAAATATTATTTTTACAGTAGAAAAAAAAATATTATTAGTATCTTATCAACATTTTTCAGTAAAATTCTTAAAAACTGTTTTTATTTGAAAGAACAGCAAAATCATAAAAAAAATCCAATACAATATTACTTTTGGATTGCTAATTAAAATATTGAAAATTTCGGACAAGGTTGAAATTTTTCTGAGGGCAGGAGAGGGGAAAAAATGGAGAAGTCATTCATTCGTAAAATTACTAAGAAAGCTTTGGCAATATATTTGGTTCTGTAATAATCTTGTTTGTCCACAGATGCAGAAGAGTTCAATTCATGGAGAATTTAATAAATAGTGATGGAAACCAAATTTCTACCATTTTATGGAGTTTTATTTGACCTAAATAAACATTACTTTTATGCACACACTCCACTATAAATGTAATCCTTTCTCGCTTTACTCTTTAGTAATGGGTAACATTTGTATGCAGTTTGCCTTATTCTCATTTTGTGCTAATTTTGTTCAAATTCAACCTCAAAGACAAGTGTCTGCCTGTAAAGAACCTACCACATTCTGGGATTAATGTGCGGTTCAAAATGCACCAGTGATTGCCTGTATATTAGAGCTGGAATACTTTAAAAGCTATCCCGTTCTAATTAGTAATATGAAAGATTATTTACCTGGTTTGACTCTGCTGAGCAGTGATTGCAGAAGAGGTTACCATTAATGTGAGATACAACAAGGGCTAATCAGGAACAAGTAAAACAATGTGTCACCTTTACAAGAGCAATGATGACTTACCATCACAATGCTATTGAATATCCCCTTTCATCCCCCTTTTGGTGTGAAAAAAATCCATATAAATATATGTTCTGCTATTAAGTACCCCAAGCACACGTCTGTAAAATAGATCTGTTTTCTGGGAAAAAAAGGCATTTAAAAAAAAAAGAAAGAAGTCCTGCAACTCTATTTGTGTAACATGAAGGACACATCTTATTCACAAGACCATTTTTTTCTCTGTAATGTAGACATTAAAGATATTACAATTTCCAATCTACTTGCAGTGTAATTGATTCTTTGATGTCTGTTTTATGTGTTACAAACATTAAACAACTTGTCTGCAGGTCAGTGATGATTTTTATTTTAGTGTGAGGTTATATTATTTTTTTCTGTGTAACTGATGGAAGTTTTCAGTTATTTATTTATTTTCTTGAGGATACAGCATATGACCTAAAATCCTATGTTCACTATAAAAGAATAAAAATTTTGAAGACACCTGACTTATGTAAGCTACTCTGTGCTTTCCTTACATCAGAAAGATACATAAAAATTTCAGAAATATATGATTAAAGCCATGGAGAAACTGAAACAATCAAACTATACAAACATATTTTTAGAAGGAAAGATTAGTCTTGATAAACAAGACACGCTCAAGATTCTTTTGGATTCTATAAAAAATGAAAAAATATCAAAACGTTTCCTGTCCTGACTGATATCCACAAGTCAGCATTTTAAGAGCTCTTTTCCTACTTTAAAATGTGCAGACAAAAAGGTCTTGTGTCTATCAAACTATTTAAACATTAATGTTTTGTCTTGACCTTCAGTTCTTTTCTGTAATACTTCACTTAATTTTTGAATAAAACCAATTTCTTATTCAGAAGGAAGAATTTTTCAGTTTGGCAACATCAAAATAGGAGAATTGAGACATTTGTTTTTAGAAATGTAATTAACCAAGAAATTTCATCTGAATCCTAGCTGTTACTTATAAAAAAGGAAAAGGAGAATACAATGAAGGGAAATGAAGTTAAGCATCCATTCTTTTTTGTTTGTTTGTGTTTTTTGGGTTTTTTTGTTTGTTTGTTTTTATTTTTGAGGACTGTTTTGTTATATCTAATCTCTATATTAATAAAAAATTATTTTAAAAATCTTGATTAGGTAAGTATCAAGTAAATCCTTATTAAAGTATGTTATTTTCCAGAGAAGATAACCCTGATATTATATTTAAAGCAAATTTGGCAAGCAAAAGATTTGGGTACAAGGAAATTAAGTGTTAATACCTATTTGATAATGAAAGTAACTCCAAAGGGAAAATTGCATAGATCCTTTTCTTCCAGATTTATCAAACAAACTAGGTAGTTCCTATAAAAATTCAAAGGAGAAAACAGTATTTAGATTTATGTCAGGAAGCTGTTGTTCTGGACAGTATCAAGGACAAATTTTTGCATTGCTAAAACCCTGGTTAGAGTACTCTCATCACTGAAGTATTAATTTAATGTAAATGCTTTGCTTAGAAAGGCACAGTAAATAATAAAAAACCAAACTAACAAACAAACAAAACCCCCCTCCAAAACCCATGACAAACCCCAAGAAAACACACATTAAAAAAAAAAAGAAAGAAAGAAAAAACAAAAGCAAAATGTGCTATGGCAAAGATCTCATTATCTGAAAGTCAGTGCTAAATAACAGGATTATGCATAGTAAACGGTTTGCCTGTGTTCATTTATTTTTTTCTTTTAGTCTACCTGGTAGCCTACGGTTCCATTGTGGATCTTGGAAGACCACGTGCTAGGACTTGGATCTAGTCATCAAAAACTACCCCCTTGTCTCCCTAAAAGTCTAATCCAAGTTCTTCAGACACATCTGTTTAACCAAAGTAACCAGCTAATGAAAGCCAAGAAGAACCTATGATGATGTAGTAAAAATTAGTGTTACAGAATTCCTTTAACATGATTCTGCAATATGCAGAAAGGAAAATCATGCTGTTATGTAGACTTCAAACTTAGATGTATGTGCTGCTAACGGTCCAAGTCTTGTGGACATCTAACAGTTATTAATAACAATAAAGCATAAGTAGTGTTGAACCCAACAGCTCCTGACTTTCAGCAGGGAGGATGTCGAACAGTAGGATGGTAGTGAATATGGAGTGAACCAATTATTGCCTAGGCACTAGTGATTTCCCTTAGCAGATTGAACAGGACATAGGGTGAGAACATACAGAATGTAAATGTATGTGGTTTGTCAGAATCTGGTTAATGTCTGTTCAGCACAGAAAATTAGAATGACGAACAGAGACAGCACATTAAACACCCAGACACACAAATCCTAACAGGAGTTAAGGGAGTTGCTACCAACAACCACAGATCTCAGCTCACTGATAGACTGATGGACTGTTGAAGGGATTGCTTGAAGCCCTAAGGAAGTTCAGCTGGAACCATCAGCATCAGACAGGGGGAGGGAAACAAGAATATTATGAGTTTCAGGGGACAGAGCAAATTTACTGAGAGATATTTGAAAAGGCTTGTGGTGTTGCGCAAAATGTGTTGTGGGATGTTTAGAGAAAGGGCAAAAGTTAAGCAAAGGGAATGAGCAAGGTGGATCAGGGAGAAAACACGGAAAATGGAGAAGATGGGGGATTAAATATGTCACATAAAGAGGGTACAAACAGTGTGCTTTTTCCTAGCCAGTTCCTCTGCCTGATAACCAGGCTGGTGGTCTTCTTCATATCTTCTTACCCAACTCTACTCCCACCTGTTTTCCCCAGTGACAGTGCTTGCTGTTCTGTGTTTGTGAGGACAGTGACTTTCAAGGTGAAGTATCAGGGAAAATAAGAGTTCTGGGAGCCAGCTACCAGAGAAACCAATGGTCTGAGAGTCAGTTACTGGGGGCACCATAGGTCTCTCCCACAGTGACAGTAGAGATCTCTTTGCATTTGAGTGGGAATAGGCAAATTCTAATAACAAACACTGAGCCTGAGTAGCCAGCAAGCACAAACAGGATCAAGCCATTTTGTATTATTCATGTTTGTGTGAGTGCTGTTTGTGTGTACGTGGTGCCTGTACAGGTTCTTTCCTTGTGTGGGTGGTGATTAGTTCACATGCATGATCAGCTTTGTTCCTGGCCAAAGAGGGGGTCTGGCAGCAGCCTAGCTGTAGCAAGCTGCGGAGGAGTCCCAGCCTCCCTTGGGAGTCTTGGTGCCCAGCAAATTTGGATTCCCTTTAACATTGACTGTCTGTAAATGTGTAACAGAGTTAGAGTCGTACAAGGATACTCATTCACTGTAGCCGTGTTATTGATGCTTCATGTCAGCTGAGGCACAGATTCATGCAGGTATTCTGCAAGTATCACACTTTCTGTTCTAAAGCTCTCCAAGTGTTTCTGCTGACATTTTGCCTTGGGGTATAGCCATAAATTCCAAACCACAAAGAGGATAGGTAATTTCCAAGCCTGCCATGTGGCACGTGTCATGGTTCAAGCTTCATGCAAGTCCTTGCACCTAAAAATCTTGACCAGATGTGTTATTGCTACTGAAGAACAGGGCTAATGTAACATATTGCTTGATCAAATTCCCTCTTGATAGTCTTCTCCTTGGAAGTGTGAAAACATGGTGACTGGCTTTCTAAGGTTAGCAAGCAAATTGATTATGAACTGGAGTTTTGTCTACCAACAATTTTTAATATGTAATCTTGTCATGAGTGAACTAAAGTCATTAATAATACAGTAAGCAAAATGTGCTACAGTTAAACCTTAATTATAACTTACAAAGAGCATTCTGCAGTTTCTGCTATGATTTATGGGCTCAGTTTTTCTATGCAAATTCATGCACAGTTTTAATAAGAGGGAGGAGGAAAGATAAAAGAGCCCTGAATATTTTATAAGCTTTTTCCACTTACCTTAATTTAGAAATATGAAGCTGAATATGTAAGTAGAGAATAATTACCTATTACTAATCTCCCACATAGTTTATCTATTTCAGCCCTGAACATCCTGAGCAATGCAAACATAACTGTTTAACCTGTACCACTGTAATATGATAATTAGGTATACTTCAGTGCTAGTTTTTGCTGATACATGAGAAGATAGATCAGTAATATACAGGCAGTGCTTTTGCTTGTTTATATCCCTTTTAAAAATAATATACCTGCTGTTCAGTATTTTTTCATGGACACGGAAAGTAACTTTTAAGAGGATGATGCCCTAGATAAGTTCCTTGAGTGTGCTCTTCCAGATGCAATCCTTAAATTTTAGAAATGGTGTAACAAATTTAGGATTGCCATAGAAATCCATGCAAACAGCTGCAGCAGAACTCAGTACTCTTTGCTCTGTAGCACAAGCACTTCAGTACTCGGTGCTTAGTTGAGACTGACTCATAAAGACACTTGGGCACCTATATCATGCTAGACAACTAGTTACAACAGAGCAATATGCAAGCCATCTAGCTCTAAAAGAGTAGTATGCAACCCTTCTTCCAGTCTGTTCCTCCTGGTCCTGAGCTACTTAGGTATGATTGATCAATTCTGAAATCTAACCAGAAAAGTGATGAGCATTGAGGCTACACCACCTTCACTCAACTCAGTGTCTCTCTGGAGGACCGCCATAGCCCCAAATCCTCATGCTATCAGTAAGCTTCATGCAATGACAATAGAGCAGAAGGATAAAATCTGTAGGTTGTATTTCACTTCCAAAAATCTGAAGGAAGCTAAGGTTTTCTTTCATTGTTATTGATTAATACCAATAAGAACCAAAATGGGGGGCATACACTTAATGGGATCTAAAGACTCAGCAAAGAAAAACATACTGATGATTTTTTTCAATGAATAGACACACTTTTGAATCCAAGAATCCCCATTTTTTGAGAGAACCTAACCTGACAGTAAAGATTCCTGTGGCTCATACTTTTTTTTTATATCACCATCAATACTTTGAAGAATCCTTGAGTTAATCACCTATATTATTATTTTTTAAATTATTAAGGAAGGAAGGAAGGAAAGAAGGAGAGAGAGAGTCCTTGGTTTATCCAAAATTACAATGAACCAGCTTTACACTAAATTGTATTTTTCATTGGTTAATGAACAAGCCAAAATGTTTTCCTGTGATCTCCATTTCTATTACAACAACTTAAGATTAAATCACAAATGACAAATAGACATCCACCTGTCTGGGGGAAAAAATTCTTTTCCTGTAAATCACAATCTTATGTTGCTTTATTGTCCCCTTCTCCAAACTGTTTGCCGCTCACTGTTTTTCATGCACTTGCCTATCTAAAGCATACTAACACCAGAGCTATCTCCCAGATAACTTATGCATGCAGTAGTGTTCAGATTTTGCTGGGATCCTAAAAGACCAGCAGCTGTCTTTTCTGGTTTGAGTCTCAAGGCCTTAGGTAGTCTTGTGTGCCACACCTAGCTCAAGACATCTGTTTTGTGATGTTTCCTGGTTTTTAGATCCTGCCTAAACTCTGACAGGATCCTCAAGGTGGATTTTTTTCTTGCTGCTTTCATCTCTGAATCCAGAACCAGAAATGTTTGTTTAGACATAGCTACCGAAGCTGGCTTCACTCAAAGGCCAACATCTGGATCAGAAGCAATGTAATTTCATTACCGGTAAAACAGGAACCCCTGGTTTGGAACTGCATTTTCTGTGACGTATGCAAAAACCAGGACCTATATCATCCTCACAAGTGTTCAGGCTAGCTGGTGTCCCAAGGTATATGCACAGCTCAGTCAGTGAAGACAGAGTGTTAATTTCTGAGAATACGATCCCTCTTGCTCTTGTATCTTGCTCTTAATGCATCTTAAAGATAACGTTATCTTCTGTTTGAGGGGGAAGAATATATTTCAGATTTGACTCTTGAGTGAAATTTGAGGGGAGAAAAATAACCTAACAAAATTAAAACTATAAGATTATTCTACACTCAGATTTCACTGGGATCCTCGTAGAAGATATTTTGTTGAGTGACAGCTATAGCTGATTAGTGATCAGCAGCTTTTCCCTGTGGCAAATTCATGTTTCACTGGACAGCTTACCAGTTATTGAAATTTTCCACTGATAACAGAACCCAACCAGTTATCCTGGATATTTTATTTGTGCCTTAACTGAAGGGTGAAAAAAAGAAGAAGAGGGAAAAAAAAAAAAAGCCTCTAGCTCTTCAGTGGCATGCAAAGGCTATTTCTTTTCTCACTGGGGAGCAGCAAAAGTGGCTTGGAGTGAGGAAACCCAACTTCCTTGGCTTCATCTCCCTTCTCAGGACTTTTGAGAGTGACTCTGCAAGGTATTAGATGCTCTTTTCCAGCAGTCTCTAGTCACAGCTGAATAACAATTCCTTCCATCTGACTTTTGGCAGTTAACTGAGCTACCTAAATTATCAACATACTTGCCCTCTGGCTTTTACTATAGTTGGTGTAAAGAAATAATCATCTCTAGATATCAGATTCTTATGCTCCACTTTTACCTCCTAAAGCAAAAAATGATACTCATTCAGTTTATAATTTTAACCTTAGTTAATAGTATAGTTAACAGAATGAGAATCAATAGAGAAGCTGAAAATGGATTCCTAATTCTTAATTTTTCTATAAGGTGTGTAATTACATTTGTGCAAAACAACCAATGAGTCATCCCAGTTGAAACAGCACCAACAAAGTGGCATGAACACTAGCATATTTTTTGTATTCAGTGAAAGACTTCTTAAACAGCAACCTTTACTACAGTACATGCTTTTCTGAAGGCTACACAAGCTTTCAGTCATTTACCAGTTGTTTTACTCAGGGCTGTCCCAAAGACTGGTGTGTTTTTTCTATCTGTCCTTCTGCTGAAGAATGTTTGCCCAGTAACATCCCAGAGTTTTCACCTTTTGTCCAAAATTCCCAGACACGTATAAATGCTTGACATGGCCACAGAGCTCCTGAAAGGATCTAACTTCTTACACCTTCTGCGTAACCAAGGGAATAATAGTCATAGGAAAAGATACAGGGGAAGCCCTCAACTTACTGTGCTGATTGCCAGTGACTGGAGAGAGAACAAACAGGCTCATTAGCCCCAGTTTTACAGTGGAAAATTTATGTAACCTGAATCCTTGGATGAGTGGAACACAATGAATGGCGCACTCTCTGTCTCACACACACTCCTGCATGCACGTGCCTTCGCTCTTTTCTCTTTTTTCTTCCTAAGATGTAACTGCTCTGGGAGAAGGAAGATTGCATTTCTTCAACAACTGCATTGTTTATAAGAAGATGTCGGTATTGATCAGTGGTTAAGGCCAGCAGAAAGAAAATGGTTTACACTTTCCATTTTAAATGTGCGAAAACTAAATAATCTAACAACCAGTGCCGGACAGCAGCTCCCTCTCACTAGCATTTGCTTTGTTACCTCATACGTGGTTGAGTACTACTAATCTCTGAAAGGAAATCCTCTAAAATGCAGTGGGTGGAAGCCCCTTCTCTCTCCCACTGCACCCCTAGACTCACAATTATACCTCTGCAACAATAATACATCACAACAAATACTGTGCCACAAAAGTTGTCTTCTGTAAACGAGGACAGGACTGTGAATGTAATGTGCGCCTGCATAGGAAGTAAGTGGGAAGTAGAAGTTCTGTGGGCTTTCTTTTTGTTTTGGCTGGGTTGGTGTTTTTTTTCTGGCTGAATGCAGAGAGGGTAGTACTTGTTTCACCTCCTTTCATTTAAAAAAAAAAGATGTGTTTTTTTTAATTTAGTTCACTTTTGAGAAGTTAACAATATTTTGGTCAAATATCAATTGTTTTATGACATCTTGATCTGAAAGAACTTTTTTTCTTTTCTTTCTTTCTTTCTTTTCTTTTCTTTTTTTCTTTCTTTTTCTTTTCTTTTCTTTTCTTTTCTTTCTTTCTTTTCTTTCTTTCTTTCTTTTCTTTTTTTCTTCTCTTTTCTTTCTTTTCTTTTCTTTTCTTCTCTTTCTTTTCTTTCTTCTTTTCTTTTCTTTTCTTTTCTTTCTTTTCTTTTTCTTTTCTTTTCTTTCTTTTCTTTTTCTTTTCTTTTTTCTTCTTTTCTTTTTCTTTTCTTTTCTTTTTCTTTTCTTTTCTTTTCTTTCCAAGGTAAAACCAGTGCAAAATGGGGTTTTT